>NC_034183.2:21474082-21676582 GCF_002021735.2 Oncorhynchus kisutch | reverse complement strand
AGAGAGATTGGGAAAGGGAGAGAGAGAGAGATTTTAGGAAAGGAGAGTGAGAGATTTTAGGAAAGGGAGTGAGAGAGATTTTAGGAAAGGGAGTGAGAGAGAGAGAGATTGGGAAAGGGAGCGAGAGATTTTAGGAAAGGGAGAGAGAGATTTTAGGAAAGGGAGAGAGAGAGAGAGAGAGAGAGATTGGGAAAGGGAGAGAGAGAGAGAGAGAGAGAGAGAGAGAGAGATTGGGAAAGGGAGAGAGAGAGAGAGAGAGAGAGAGAGAGATTGGGAAAGGGAGAGAGAGAGAGAGAGAGAGAGATTGGGAAAGGGAGAGAGAGAGAGAGAGAGAGAGAGAGAGATTAGGAAAGGGAGATAGGATGGGTGATCGGTGTGGTTGCTTCCATTTAAAACTTGAAAGTGAGCAGAATGTTTCAAGTTCCCGCCGAGGTCTTCTCTTCACTTGTGCCGCTGGAGAGTTTTCCTCTTTCTCATTTTGAAGAAACAGCAGCACCTGCAGGCAAGGACACACACTCATTTAGTTTCAACAGGAAATGAATGTTGCATATCAAAAATGCAATGTTTTGTTGCAACAAAAAAAAAGAAAAAAAAAGAGGCTAAACTGAACATTAGAGGCCTTAAACATGTGGAACCTGTTAAATGTTTTGTTGCAACAGTATTTTGAAAGAATGGGTTCAGATATCATTTGACTGTGTGTTTCTGGCAACGACTGCCAGAGGTAGTGAGACCGAGCAGAGCATGGTGAACCACTGCAGTCAACGCCAGGGGCAGACAGCTGTCTTACTTTGTATCATCAGCCACCTCCACCTCAGTGGGAGCAGTGATGGGAGCATTGGAGTGTCCCGCCGTCGGGTCGTCAGTGTTCAGCTCTCCATTCGTCGAGCTCATCACCTGTACAGGTGAAGACAAGGAATTCAGACAGGATGTCTGTGCATGACTAATTATCTGTCATTTATCCTTCATATGAAGTGAGAGATTGAGCATTAGCTTATGACTCTTACCTTTGACGACATTACATTGTAAAAGAGCTGTCAAGAAAGGCATTTCTCTGTACTTGTGCACGTGACATTTAAACTTAAAATGGATCTATTAGTTGGTAAAAAAGAGGTCATTATTTCAAAGGATGCAATTCCCTTCCAAAACCCTAGATGGCACATTTGCTCAAAAAAATCATCTTCAAAACATAATAATCTGAGACGGTAGACTGTACATCACATTAAGAGAGTCATAATTGCGCCATAAAGGACTCTAGATGTGAAATATCCACTTCCGAATTGTCATGTTTTCATGTGAAGGGTGTAGCTAACAGGCATCTCCTGAGATGCTGTTGCCCCTTCATCCCTTTAAAGGTCGAGTCCGTTCTGAGACAGTGCATGCTCAATCAGATCCTATATCACACCCTTTTCCAGGGAGAGGGGAGGGGGGTTCCTGTCCTGATAATGGCTTCAACGGCCGCAGGGTTCCCGACTGTGCTTCCCTCCCCTGTTATCAGCCTGGATGAGTGAAGCAGAGCAGGCAGACAGAGAAGGAGACAGAAAGACAGCGACACAGACAGACAGAAAGACAGCGACACAGACAGACAGACAGAAATACTGCAACACAGACACACAGACAGAAAGACAGCGACACAGACAGCAACACAGACAGTGAAACAGGCAGACAGAAATACTGCGACACAGAGACAGAAATACTGCGACACAGACAGACAGAAATACTGCAACACAGACAGACAGAAATACTGCGACACAGACACACAGACAGAAAGACAGCGACACAGACAGCGACACAGACAGAGAAACAGCGACACAGACAGACAGCGACACAGACAGCGAAATCTGGAGTGGACAGACACAGCCATGCAGCACCATGCACAGCAAGCAGTACCTGGACAGAGCCCCCCAGCCTTTCGGCCACAAGATGTGACCCCAGTGTCTCCGTATTGGTCATTGGAGACAGCTGACGCTGAGCCTCATCTCCTTTGGCCTCAGGCAACTGACAGGGGGGCAGGGGGGCAGGGTGTATGGGGGGTGGGAGGTAATGTGGTGGTGGTGGTGGGAGAGTGGGATGGGGAAGTGAATGAACAAAAACAAAGAAACAAATGGAAATAAATACAGAAGGCAGGCTTGTTAAAACTATGTTAACAGAAGGAAAATAGAGCAAAACATAAAGCAGAGCCAACTGACTGATGCAAGAGTAAAAACAGCCTTGATCGGAAAAAAACTAAGCATCTTGACTTCTATTCCAACATTATTTTTTCTATTGATCTGACTGAATTAGATAATATTTGTTCTGATTCTATTCCTGGTTTCTGCAACAACAACAAAAATCTAACTTTTTGTGCTATGCAACATGTTGCATGTTTATGCTCATAAATGATGATATGTCCTACTCATGACATTGTTCTGGAGAGCCATAAATAAAGACCAGAAGTCCACAGCAATCAGAAAACCTTAGAGGAAAAGATGACTAATAAAGTTCAATTAATCATCGTGAATTGGCAAAAATGTAAACAATGTATCATGTTGGTGACAGTGTGGTAGGACCAAGGCTGAAATAGCATGCTCATAGAACAAGGAAAAGAAAGCAATTTTGCCACACACTAAGCAAACTGATTTGTCATTGCTGATGTGAGCAATGCATTTTCAACTCATGCATGAAATAACTAGTTCTTCGGGAGGCAGGCTGAAGACACAACCGTCCAATGCTAAAACAGTTCCAACTTTCAAAGATGTTGCTACACCATTTAATGACAATTATAATAAGTTCATCAGTTCCCCATCTTTCTTGCTCAATCGCCACAACAGAGTAAAGAGTAAATTGAAGAGGTTGGATTGGACAAAGGTGACATTGTAAAAAAGAAAAGAAAAAGAGGCCATATTGTTGAGGAAGCGGAGATTAAGATAGGAGGCTCGGCGGCTGCCTCATACACGGGGAACTCGACTGACGAGGTGGGTGGGTGTGGCGGGCGGCGAGCTCACCTGGTTTTTGGTCTGCTGCTGTGCTTTGTCTCTGCTGGGCTGAGCGGGCGTGTCACTGGGGATGGGGCCTACCGGTGTAGGCTATGGTGGGGGGACAAAATTACAGCATTTTACCTAGGACATCAAAATCGTGGCTGAGAATACTTTATACTCACCACAAGCTGAAGATACTCATATATTATATAATAAAAAAGAAAGGCCCTTGAATCACTGAGAAGTCACAGGAAATCTCCATTTGGATCCTTTTGTGATTATTTACAGAAAAAGACTAATGAAAGTGTGCAGATAAAGGGGTCAAGTGCTCCACTCAAAACGTTGAATAGGAAGAAAAAGCAAGTGATGGAGACTCACAAGTGGCTTGCCGACCCAGTCGTATTCATAATCAAAGACGTAGCCGTTCCTGTCAAACAGCTCCGTGAAGAGTTTCCGTAAGTAGTCATAATCAGGTTTCTCAAAGAAGTCCAGCCTCCTCACGTAACGCAGATATGTGGCCATCTCTTCTGCAGCAAAGGACAAAGGCACACAATCATTTCATTTGCATAAACTGAACAAGATCTAGGCCTAAAGAGTTCTGAAGATTCCAAATGAAACCAATTGAACCAAAATGGCAGTACTGACCCGGGAAGCTTTCACAAAGCACTTCAATTGGGGTAGCTCGCTTGGTATCTCCAATCTTCTGATACCTCTCCTTCAACGTGTCCGCCTGGAATCAACAGACAGTGCAACAATTATCCTCCCATGTGTTTAGCTTTAATTACCACAAAGCACAGTAGAGTTGAAAAACTACAGCTTTGCAGAATGCACAATATAACAGCCAAATTTGGGGCAATACACAGCTGGAGGCAGCATGACTGAATGGGCATAATGTTCACATGTAGAATATTTAAGGTGTCTTAGTTTGCCTCCACATGCATATCCTCTCTTAAGTACACATTCTTATTCAGAATAACTGCCTACCAAGAGGCAAAAGGCCTCCTGCGGGGACGGGGGCTGGGATTTTAATAAAAATGTAGGACAAAACACATCATGACAAGAGAGACACCACAACACTACCTGCATGGCAGCAACACATGGCAACACGGTAGCAACATAACATGGAAGCAGCACAAACATTGTTAGGCACAGACATCACAAAGGGCAAGAAAGTAGAGACAACAATATATTACACGGAGCAGCCACAACTATCAGTAAGAGTGTCCATGATTGAGTCTTTGAATGAAGAGACGGAGATAAAACTGTCCAGTTTGAGTGTTTTTTGCAGCTCGTTCCAGTCGCTAGCTGTAGCGAACTGAAAAGAGGAGTGACCCAGAGATGTGTGCCCTTTGGGGACCTTTAACAGAGGGTTGCAGTAGATATCTCAGATAGGTGGGAGTGAGGCCTAAGAGGGTTTAATAAATAAGCATCAACCAGTGGGTCTTGCGTCAAGTATACAGAGATGACCAGTTTACAGGGGAGTATAGAGTGCAGTGATGTGTCCTATAAGGAGTGTTGGATATGAAGCTGTACACACCCCTTGACTTTTTCCACATTTTGTTGAGTTACAGCCTGAATTTAAAATGGATTCAATTGAGATTTTCTTTATCACTGGAATATCAAAATGGAATGATCTTTTTAGACATTTTTTACGAATTAATGAAACATTTAAATCAATAAGTATTCAACCCCTTTGTTATGGCCTAAAGCCTAAAGTTCAGGAGTAAAAACGTGCTTCACACGTCACATAATCCTTTGCATAGACTCAATCTGTGTGTCATAATAGTGTTTAACATGATTTTTGAACAACTACCTAATTTCTGTACCCCACACCTACAATTATCTGTAAGGTCCCTCAGTCGAGCAGTGAATTTAAAACAGATTCAACCACAAAGACCAGGGAGGTTTTCCAATGCCTCGCAAAGAAGAGCACTTATTGGTCTAGGGGCAAAAAAAAAAAAACTTGAAGATCCCTTTGAGCATGGTGAAGTTATTAATTACACTTTAGATGGTGTATCAAGAGAGGAAGGAATCCGCTCTGGGATTTCACTATGAGGCCAATGGTGACTTTAAAATAGTTACAGTGTTTGATGGCTGTGATAGGAGAAAACTGAGGATGGATCAACAACATTATAGTTACTCCACAAAACTAACCTAATTGACAGAGTCAAAAGAAAGACGTCTGTACAGAATAAAATATTCCAAAACATGCCTCCCGTTTGCAATAAAGCACTAAAGTAAAACACTTGGCTAAGAAATTAACTTTATGTCCTGAATACAAAGCATTATATTTGGGTCAAATCCAACACATCACTGAGTACCACTTCATATTTTTAAGCATTGTGGTGGCTGCATCATGTTATAGGTATGCTTGTCATCAGCAAGAACTAGGGAGTTTATGATAAAAAGAAACCAAATAGAGCTAACCACACACAAAATAGAGGAAAACCCAGCTTAATCTGCTTTCCAACAGACACTGGGAGACAAATTCAACTTTCAGCAGGACAATAACCTAAAACACAAGGCCAAAAATACACTGGAGTTGCTTACCAAGACGACATTTAATGTTCCCGAGTGGCCTAGTTACATTTTTTACTTAAAATCGTCTTGAAAATCTATGGCAAGACTTGAAAATGGCTGTCGAGCAACAACTAACTTAACAGAGCTTGAAGAATTCTAAAAAGAAGCATGTGCAAATATTGTACAATCCATGTGTGGAAAACTCTAAAGAGACTTACCCAGAAAGATTCACAGCTGCAATCGCTGCCAAAAGGTGATTCTAACATGTATTGACTCAGGGGGTTGAATACCTATCTAATAAAGATATATTAGTGCTTTATTTTTCATAAATGTTCAAATTTTTCTTCCACTACAGAGTATTTTGTGTAGATCGTTGACAGAAAAGGACAATTAAATCCATTTTGATCCCACTTTGTAACACAACAAAATCTGGAAAAAGAAAAGGTTTCTGGAGGCACTGTATATACTGCCATGCAGGTCCTCTTCCTGACACTAGCCTGGGTGGAGAGGACCTCACAGGGGAAAATGTGGAAGTGACTTATGTTATAATAGGATGACATTTAAATCTCAGGAAGTGAAAATCCTTTCAGTGTATGGTTACAAAAGCACTATTGACATGGCATTTTTCCTAAGCATGTTTTCCTCTTCCTTAAAGGGACATTTAAAGAAAATGTTCAACTTCATACCCATCTCAAGCACCACCTCAACATTAAACATGTGAAAATAATACGTTTCTATATTTTGTAGATTTACAGAAATAGAGGAACATCTGTTTTCAATGACATCGGTTATTTAGCAGCAGGGTGAATGTGCCTGAAGTCATGTAGATATAATTAAACTGTATACCTTCAGGCCTTGCCAGGGAAGACTGCCTCGCAGGAAGTACATGAACATGTGACCCAGAGCCTCCAGGTCATCCCGCCTACTTTGCTCTGGAGGAGAGAAGAAGAGTTCATTAACGACACATGCAGAAACAGCACACACACAAAGAAAACTATAATCTCTCAATTATCCACCCTGTCAACTATATACACTGCTCAAAAAAACTAAGGGAACACTTAAACAACACAATGTAACTCCAAGTCAATCACACTTCTGTGAAATCAAACTGTCCACTTAGGAAGCAACACCGATTGACAATACATTTCACATGCTGTTGTGCAAATGGAATAGACAACAGGTGGAAATTATAGGCAATTAGCAAGACACCCCCAATAAAGGAGTGGTTCTGCAGGTGGTGACTACAGACCACTTCTCAGTTCCTATGCTTCGGGCTGATGTTTTGGTCACTTTGAATGCTGGTGGTGCTTTCACTCTAGTGGTAGCATGAGACGGAGTCTACAACCCACACAAGTGGCTCAGGTCGTGCAGCACATCCAGGATGGAACATCAATGCGAGCTGTGGCAAGAAGGTTTGCTGTGTCTGTCAGCGTAGTGTCCAGAGCATGGAGGCGCTACCAGGAGACAGGCCAGTACATCAGGAGACGTGGAGGAGGCCGTAGGAGGGCAACAGCCCAGCAGCAGGACTGCTACCTCCGCCTTTGTGCAAGGAGGAGCAGGAGGAGCACTGCCAGAGCCCTGCAAAATGACCTCCAGCAGGCCACAAATGTGCATGTGTCTGCTCAAACGGTCAGAAACGGACTCCATGAGGGTGGTATGAGGGCCCGACGTCCACAGGTGGGGGTTGTGCTTACAGCCCAACACCGTGCAGGACGTTTGGCATTTGCCAGAGAACACCAAGATTGGCAAATTCGCCACTGGCGCCCTGTGCTCTTCACAGATGAAAGCAGGTTCACACTGAGCACATATGTGACAGACGTGACAGTCTGGAGACGGCGTGGAGAACGTTCTGCTGCCTGCAACAGCCTCCAGCATGACCGGTTTGGCGATGGGTCAGTCATGGTGTGGGGTGGCATTTCTTTGGGGGGGCCGCACAGCCCTCCATGTGCTCGCCAGAGGTAGCGTGACTGCCATTAGGTACCGAGATGAGATCATAAGACCCCTTGTGAGACCATATGCTGGTGCGGTTGGCCCTGGGTTCCTCCTAATGCAAGACAATGCTAGACCTCATGTGGCTGGAGTGTGTCAGCAGTTCCTGCAAGAGGAAGGCATTGATGCTATGGACTGGCCCACCCGTTCCCCAGACCTGAATCCAATTGAGCACATCTGGGACATCATGTCTCGCTCCATCCACCAACACCACGTTGCACCACAGACTGTCCAGGAGTTGGCGGATGCTTTAGTCCAGGTCTGGGAGGAGATCCCTCAGGAGACCATCCGCCACCTCATCAGGAGCATGCCCAGGCGTTGTAGGGAGGTCATACAGGCAAGTGGAGGCCACACACACTACTGAGCCTCATTTTGACTTGTTTTAAGGACATTACATCAAAGTTGGATCAGCCTGTAGTGTGGTTTTCCACTTTAATTTTGAGTGACTCCAAATTCAGACCTCCGTGGGTTGATAAATTTGATTTCCATTGATAATTTTTGTGTGATTTTGTTGTCAGCACATTCAACTATGTAAAGAAAAAACTATTTAATAAAAATATTTCATTCATTCAGATCTAGGATGTGTTATTTTAGTGTTCCCTTAATTTTTTTGAACAGTGTATGATACCGTTAGGCTTAAGTCCTAATGTGAAAATCTCAAATCCAATCAATGAATGCAAGATCCACATGGAAGTAATGTTGTACAGATATGCGTACAGTTCTCAAGTTAGGATGTGGCCCTTCCTGAACATAACGGAGAACTTGATAATCAACAGCCCAGGACAAATTTACAGGATTAGGAAAGAAAAGGTATATCTTTAGGGTTTAAAAAACAGCTTATTTCCAATAACACAGCAGCAGGTGTGATCATTATAATTTCTCACCTTTCCCCAGGTGTGTGTTGATGCTCATGTAGCGCGCCGTTCCCGTAAGGCTCTTGTGCTCCCGGTACGGGATGTGTTTTTTGGTCTCAGGGTCGATGTATTCTTTGGCCAGCCCGAAGTCGATAATGTGGATTGTGTGCTGCCTCTTGCTGCCCGGCCGCCCCACCAAAAAGTTCTCTGGCTTGACGTCTCTGTATATCAAGCTTTTTGTGTGGACAAATTCCATCCGCGTTATCTGGGAGGCAGAACACAGAGCATTTAGACAAGACAGGATCTCAAACTCTTTCAAGACACTTTTCCAAATGCTGTAAACTTCTGGAGAGCCACAGCGATAGGAATAAAGATGTCTGACATTGTAGTGACCCCATCATTCACTATCTAATTATGTGGCTGACATACTGTGAATATTCACTGAAAGTAGTCTTATAAGCTCTGGGTTGGGCACCAGTAGGACACTCAAGTAAACAACTATTACATTCTTACCAGCTGTATGGCTATCATGAGGACGGTCTTGAGGGAGAAGGTGCGGTCACAGAGATCAAACAGGTCTTCCAGGCTGGGCCCCAGCAGCTCCAGCACCATGGCATTGTACTTCCCACATGGCCCAAAGTAGTACACCTGAGGAATACCCTCTGCAACAAAGAGACAGGCAAGGACACATGTTATATATGAATGGGACCACACAACCTACAGGGAGCATGCTAGCATCCTAAAGGTTTTTAAAAAGGCTTTCATTACTAACCATCTGTTTTAGTATCATACGAGCCACAGATATTTCAAAAGCATTAGGCCCCAGCTAAAGAAGTTTGAGGCAGAGGATGGCATGAAAGGTCATAGTTAAAGGAAGGCATTGGGGCTTTGATTTGCTGACATGAATGAGCCTAGAGGCATGTTGATACAGTGCATTCGGAAAGTATTCAGACCCCTTGACTTCTTCCACATTATGTTACGTTACAGCCTTATTCTAAAATTGATTAAATGTTCTTTTTTCATTACCCCATAATGACAAAGCAAATACTGGTTTCTAGAAATTTTTGCAAATGTATAAAAAAAATAGAAATATCACATTTACATAAGTAAATGAGACCCTTTACAGCACCTTTGGAAGCGATTACATCCTTGAGTCTTCTTGGGTATGACGCTACAAGCTTGACACACCTGTATTTGGGGAGTTTCTCCCATTGTTCCTTGCAGATGCTCTCAAGATCTGTCAGGTTGGATGGAGATGTTTGATCGGGTTCAAGTCCGGGCTCTGGCTGCGCCATTCAAGGACATTCAAAGACATGTCCCGAAGCCACTCCTGCATTGTCTTGGCTGTGTGCTTAGGGTTGTTGAGGTGTTGGAAGGTGAACCTTCACACCAGTCTGAGGTCTTGAGCGCTCTGGAGCAGGTTTTCATCAAGGAACTCTCTGTACTTTACTCCATTCATATTTCCCTCGATCCTGACGAGTCTCCCAGTTCCTGCCGCTGAAAAACATCCCCACCATGCTTCACCGTAGGGATGGTGCCAGGTTTAATCGAGACGTGACACTTGGCATGCAGGCCAAAAAGTTCAATATTGGTTTCATCAGACCAGAGAATCTTGTTTCTCATGGTCTGAGAGTCCTTTAGGTGCCCTTTGGCAAACTCCAAGTGGGCTGTCATGTGCCTTTTACTGGGGAGTAGCTTCCATCTGGCCACTCTACCATAAAGGCCTGATTGGTGGAGTGCTGCAGAGATGGTTGTCTTTCTGGAAGGTTCTCCCATCTCCACAGAGGAACTCCGTAGCTCTGTCAGAGACCATCGGGTTATTGGTGGCCCTTCTCCCCCAATTACTCAGTTTGGCCAGGCGACCAGCTCTAGGAAGAGTCTTGGTGGTTCCAAACTTCTTCCATTTAAGAATGATGGAGGCCACTGTGTTCTTGGGGACCTTCAATGCTGCAGAAATGTTTTGACACAATCCTGTCTTGGAGATCTACAGTCAAATCCTTAGAACTCATGGCTTGGTTTTTGCTCTGACTTGAACTGTCAACTGTGGGACCTTATATAGACAGGCGTGGGTGTGTGCCTTTCCAAATAATGTCCAATCAAATGAATTTACCACAGGTGGACTCCATGTAGTAGAAACATCTCAAGGATGATCAATGGAAACAAGATGCACCCAAGCTCAATTTCAGGAGGGGGGGGGGGGGGGGTTATATACATTTGCAGAAATGTCTAAAAACCTGTTTTTGCTTTGTCCTTATGGGGTATTGTGTGTGAATAAGGCTGTAACGTAACAAAATGTGGAAAAAGGGAAGGGGTCTGAATACTTTCCGAATGCACTGTATACTGTAGAGCAGCCTACGTGTGTGTGGGAAGTCAACACGGGCGCTATGGCAACCATGACAGCCCAGGAGGCAGTTTCGATTAGAACAACAAGATGGCTAAACAAAACAAACTTGTCAATGTTGATGATGCATTGTGCCAGCAATTTTTTTTTTGACAACACACCCTGTCATGTGGTCTCATGTGTGACCTGGGAGGAATTTAGGAGTTTATCATCACAGTAAAATGCCCTTCTGAAGAGGAGACTTCTAGTTGAACAGTGACTCTGTTCCCTATGCGGTATAGAACAAAGGGTAATGGCCATTTATGACCCCCATGGCCTTCTGGTCCAGCCTCCAAGGTCACATACAGTTCCAGGTTATGCCTCACCAGTCCAGACCAGTACCCGACGCCAGGGACCTTCATTCCATTCCTTGGCCGGCAGTTGTGCCAAAGTGACTGCATGCTCCTTTCCTGGGAGGCGGCCCCCGATCCCGCCAGAGAGAGGAGCGGTATGGCAGCTTTAGTAGTACTGCAGGCTGGCCTTTGCGGTGTGTGAGTGTGGGGGGGATGGGGGGTGACTAGAGTAGAATTTACCTGATCACTCCCACAGAGAAGCAATGCAGATCTCACACAGCCACACACCTGTCCTGGGCCTCTTTAGACAGCAGAATTTGCCTGGCAATAATAATGGCGATGATGGATGAGGCGGAAGCGACAAGCGATCATCCAGGAAGCTGACTCATCAAAGCCCGCCCACATCTGGAGTGAGGGCATTCAGCCCTGCCAATACACTAACCAACAGGAAAGTGCCCATTCTATAACAACCCGTCTCCCAACTAGAGAGATGTAAACACAGCAAGGACAACTGCTGGACAACTGCTGAGGAAAAGATTTACCTGACATGGAATAGGCCTAGAACAAAATGACCATTTCAGAGAAACCATTCAAAAAGATAATGATTTTATTCTTGACAAAAGCTAGACCTAATCATGTGGATGTGTTATTCCAGTGTAAAAATAACCCAGGCCAATCATAGCTTTTATAAAAGCACTTATGCAAGGAACGAGTGGTTTTCTAGAAGCCATTCTTTGTGATTCATGACAGATATACAGTGGGGCAAAAAAGTATTGAGTCAGCCACCAATTGTACAAGTTCTCCCACTTAAAAAGATGAGAGAGGCCTGTAATTTTCATCATAGGTACACTTCAACTATGGCACACAAAATGAGAAAAGAAATCCAGAAAATCACATTGTAGGATTGTTAATGAATTTATTTGCAAGTTATGGTGCAAAATAAGTATTTGGTCACCTACAAACAAGCAAGATTTCTGGCTCTCACAGACCTGTAACTTCTTCTTGAAGAGGCTCCTCTGTCCTCCACTCGTTACCTGTATTAATGGCACCTGTTTGAACTTGTTATCAGTATAAAAGACACCTGTCCACAACCTCAAACAGTCACACTCCAAACTCCACTATGGCCAAGTAAAAGAGCTGTCAAAGGACACCAGAAACAAAATTGCAGTCCTGCACCAGGCTGGGAAGACTGAATCTGCAATAGGTAAGCAGCTTGGTTTGAAGAAATCAACTGTGGGAGCAATTATTAGGAAATGGAAGACATACAAGACCACCGATAATCTCCCTCGATCTGGGGCTCCACGCAAGATCTCACCCCGTGGGGTCAAAATGATCACAAGAACAGTGAGCAAAAATCCCAGAACCACACGGGGGGACCTAGTGAATGACCTGCAGAGAGCTGGGACCAAAGTAACAAGATCCTGGAGTGGCCTAGCCAGTCTCCAGATCTCAACCCCATAGAAAATATTTGGAGGGAGTTGAAAGTCTGTGTTGCCCAGCAACAGCCCCAAAACATCACTGCTCTAGGGGAGATCTGCATGGAGGAATGGGCCAAAATACCAGCAACAGTGTGTGAAAACCTTGTGAAGACTTACAGAAAACGTTTGACCTTTGTCATTGCCAACAAAGGGTATATAACAAAGTATTGAGATAAACTTTTGTTATTGACCAAATACTTATTTTCCACCATAATTTGCAAATAAATTCATAAAAAATCCTACAATGTGATTTCTGGATATATATTTTTTCTTCTCATTTTGTCTGTCATAGTTGAAGTGTACCTATGAGGAAAATTACAGGCCTCTCATCTTTTTAAGTGGGAGAACTTGCACAATTGGTGGCTGACTAAATACTTTTTTGCCCCACTGTAATTGTCTGCTCTCATGTCCGTTGTAACACCACAAAGCTTCAAAGTCTATTCTGCTGCCTCCCAGTGCCATTCTGTGCACCGCTCATAACCTACTCTCTCCAAACACGAGTGAAACGTGCCGTGAACAAACCAGTGTATTGTCTCAGACAGGGGCCCCTCTCAGTCTGAGCACTGTGGCAGACAACGTCACCCTACAACAGGGCTTCCCAAACTCGGTCCTTGGGACCCCAGGGGGTGCACGTTTTGGTTTTTGCACTAGCACTACACAGCTAATTTAAATAATCAACTAATCATCAAACTTTGATAATTTGAATCAACTATGTAGTGTTAAGGCAAAAAAACAAAACGTGCACCCATTGGGTTTCCGAGGAGAATTAGGAAACGCTGCCCTACAATGAAATGTCAAAGTTTAGGCCAAGCCCGACAGGGAGGCAGTCTCTATTAAACATTTAGAATGCTGAGTGCATCGGGGAGAGAAGAGGAGGCGCTGATTCCATTAGGCCGAGTGGGCGATGCTGTGGAGATGTAGCCAGGCTGAAACGTGATCGTCCGGCCAGCCTGCCTCTCCTGCAGAGAGCCTGTGTGACTCAGTGTTAGATCATGTTATCTATCACCAGGCAGGCAGTACATCAAATATCCAGACTGCTCTGGACTGGATGAACAGGGTGGACCACAGAACATCACTGCAACCTCACACTCAAAATGGCACTGATTTATCACTCCCAAGATACCAGTGCAGTAGGCATGGCGGAAGGACACACATGCAGGCGGCCATCTGACCGACAGTCTCACAATGCTTTTAAGCAGAGCCTTGATGGTTCACTAAATATTCACACGTACTCATATCAGTGAAATGTTAATCATCTCATAAGGAGATGGGTCTCGTACACTGCTTTCAAAAGAGAAGACCATCCAGGCGTATCCGGACTGTGAGCTCAGTCAACCAGTCATCCAGTTCAATTATTGATAGCGACATAAAAAGTGGATGATGTCTCACTTCCGACGCCCCATGCTCAGTGGTGAATGGTGGAGTTGGGGCGTGGCCAGGCTAGACCAGCTAGTGTGTGTAACTGAACATGTTGTTCTCGTGTTTGGGTTCTTTCCAGGGCAAGAGAGAATTAACACTAGATAAGCTCTTCAGCTTTAAGCACCATGTAGAGCTGACATTGCAAAGACCAGGACTTGACCCTTATGTTGCCACATTCATATTGTAAAAACAACTACATGCCTGTATCCATCTGTACCATGGGGTTTACAGAAGGCTCAGCAGAAGCAAGTGGCTTGAAGAAGACTTTCGTAATTCCTCACGTGCATTTTTGAATGAATGTAGCCACCAGTTGGAGGAACACTTCCCTCTATTCTATAATGTGGGGGAAGCTGAAGCACCATAATCTGTGGTTCCATCTATAGCTCAGCCTTTGAGATTGTAGCAGGCCTCTGGTGGTCCCTCTGCCACAGTGGCCGGGGGAGGAGAGGAAGTCAGGATGTGTTTAACGCACCAGTGCAAACGCCAGAGGGGCTGCTGCCTGAACTCGTCCAATCGTTCGGCCCAAGGGGTGGGGATAAAGACTCACTATCCAATGAACGGACCAGGATCAACAAGCAACTTTGAGTAACTCTGTTCCCAAATAGGCGTAAGGCAGCTAAATACTAGTGTGCTGTAGTGCTGCCTTGGATTGGAAATACAACTTCTGGTCCAGTCAGACAGATCACACGAAGGAGAGCTGACAGAGAGAGATAGGCCAGACCTTTCCCTTTGCATCATGGGAGAGTTTCCCTGGGCTTTCTTCTCCAGGCAGGCCGGAGACAGTGCTGAGACCAGACATAGAAGCAGAAATACTCTAATAATGGCCCTACTGCACGGAGACGGCCATCTATAAATAGACTAGCCTAGGACACCCCTAATGCCCTGCACTCCAACTTCCTATTAAAACAGTGGAGCTGCTGCCCTGGCACAGGCACAGACAGACAGCTGGCAGGTGATCAGCTCACTGCGAGAGAAAAAGAGAGAGACACTTGTGACAGAGAAGATCACTGGGCGCAGTGACATGCACTCTCTATAACACAAGCGTGTGTTTGTGTGTGTTCCGCCTTCCACTCCAGTGAACAAATGGGTGCAGTCAGGCTTTGCCCAAGCTGTTCATCCTTTTCCTTTAAAAAGGCTAAAAGGATCAACGACTAGTGTCCTCAGTTAGGCCTAGGGTAGGCCTAATTAGAATACAAACATTCAGCTTACCCCTACCTGCGCTCAAATACAATACAATCTATTTACGTACCGTAAATATTCACTTTCTTGACAGATCAGATACTCATAAAAAGTGACTAACTAATGATGAAAAGTATCACCTTTGGCAAAAAAAAACAGCAGTCCAATGTCAAAGATTATCAATGAAAAATGAAGCTGCAAGGTTCTAGTGAGAGGATGAAAAACGAAGGCTGGCCAAGCTGTACTGTGGGTTGTTCCAAGTCCCTGTCCCTCCCCACCATCTGATCTTACTGTCCCACCTCTCGCCTCTGAAGCCAAGTGGCCACATCAAAGGGCTGGAGGCACAGCACAGCCCCATGGGCCACAGCACAGAGTGAGCACACAGCCATGTTGGGCCTGCGCCTGCTAGGGATCAACCAACGACACAGATGGGGCAGAGCCATCACATCTTCTAGCTACAGAGAAGAGCTCCATCCATCCAGCTGATTCTACTAGCTAACGCAGGGTCATTAAAACAGTAATAGATCAAGTATCAGCAACAACAGTTTTATGTGCTTACCTGAACTTCCCAACTGTTTATAAAATCTATATTCCAAATGAAGCTGTGGCGCACGGGACTTTATTGGTTCCTGAAAAAGAAGAAAAAGAGAAACCAATTTTAAAAAACAATTAAAATGGCAATTAAACATTCTATAGGTGGATCATTACAGCAATAAAGACTGTATGATGGCAAAAGGTTGAAAAATAATTATATAATGTACGTAAAGAGTATAGGAACTTCTGGGAAATTTCAAGACGCAGCTTGGCGATGCATTTATGTTTACTATAACATTCATAAGATACCTAAGACTTAAACACTGTATAGAGCTAAGAACCTAAAACTCAATCATCGGCTTAACACAGCATCCTTCCTCCTCTATGACACAAGCCAGAGCATTATGTTAACTAAACTTAGCTAGCAAGATCTTGAAATGCACGTTTGAAGTCTGGGATTTAGCCATTTCCCATGATTGGATGGAGAGCGTTCTGTACTGTCAGCTAAACCACACTCATACTCCCGGTCTTGTTCTCTACCCTGCCATAATAGCAGGTTAAGCTGGTTTGTGACTGCAGAACACACGGCCAGAGATACAGAGGGCCACGTTTCAATCAGCTGCTCATCCCATTACAGGAATAACTATAGGGCTGGGAGACATCAAATCTATTACAATGTATGTTTTTGCACAGTATTTAGAACGCCTGTATCGTAGATTAATTTTTGTTCTGTTTTTATGAGCGTTTATGTCCACTTGTTCTCATGTTGTCTTTTTTTGTCTCATTCACACCTTCTGTGCTGTGCACCTTCCCATTTACACCAGAGATCTGTATATAATGACGAGATGCTCATGTCTCCGCCCTAACAATGGGGGGAGTCGTCCCGGGGGGAGAGACAAGCTTAGGTTCAAAATAATCACATAGAAACGCAGTGGGCTTATTTTGGCGAGAGTGGAACCTCTCGCGTCGCCTCTTTCCCCCAAGCCCCTCCCACTACCACTCAAAGATGAGAGATCACTTCTTCCTCACTGACAAATGGTTTCAATTCACTATTTGCATTTGAGGTTTTTATTTTACTGTACTATACAAGTTAACCTTTTGAACCATACCCTGTTTATGTTTCAACTCCTCAAATTCTGAGCAGAGCAGACACTACCAAAACAGAAGTACCAATGAAAACTAATTCTGGAAAATGTATGCTCAGTTCGTTGCGCACACATTACAGTCCCACATATCGCTACCAGCATTTTAGTCAAACAAAGATTGTTATACTAGCTGTTCAGTCTGTTTTATAAATGTGCAACAGCCAGCTTCATGAGGTAGTCACCTCATTTGTGGCAGCAGGGTAGCCTAGTGGTCAGAACTTGCAACTGAAAGGTTGCAAGTTCAAATACCTGAGCTGACAAGGTACAAATCTGTCATTCTGCCCCTGAACAAGGCACTTAACCCACTGTTCCTAGGCCATCATTGTTCTTAACCGACTTGCCTAGTTAAATAAAGGTAATACAAAAAATGTATTTAAAAAAAATGTATTTCCTTCTTAATGTGTTTGAGCCAATCAGTTGTGTTGTGACAAGGTAGGGTTGGTATACAGAAGATAACCAATCAGTTGTGCTGAGACAAGGTAGGGTGGTATACAGAAGATAACCAATCAGTTGTGTTGTGACAAGGTAGGGTTGGTATACAGAAGATAACCAATCAGTTGTGTTGTGACAAGGTAGGGTGGTATACAGAACATAACCAATCAGTTGTGTTGTGACAAGGTAGGGTTGGTATACAGAAGATAACCAATCAGTTGTGCTGTGACAAGGTAGGGGTGGTATACAGAAGATAACCAATCAGTTGTGCTGTGACAAGGTAGGGGTGGTATACAGAAGATAACCAATCAGTTGTGTTGTGACAAGGTAGGGTTGGTATACAGAAGATAACCAATCAGTTGTGTTGTGACAAGGTAGGGTTGGTATACAGAAGATAACCAATCAGTTGTGCTGTGACAAGGTAGGGGTGGTATACAGAAGATAACCAATCAGTTGTGTTGTGACAAGGTAGGGTGGTATACAGAAGATAACCAATCAGTTGTGTTGTGACAAGGTAGGGTTGGTATACAGAAGATAACCAATCAGTTGTGTTGTGACAAGGTAGGGTTGGTATACAGAAGATAACCAATCAGTTGTGCTGTGACAAGGTAGGGGTGGTATACAGAAGATACTCTATATTATGGCAAGAACAGCTCAAATAAGCAAAGAGAAACAACAGTCCATCCTTACTTTAGGACATGAAGGTCAGTCAATACGAAACATTTCAAGAACTTTGAAGGTTTCTTCAAGTGCAGTCACAAAAACCATCAATCGCTATGATGAAACTGGCTCTCATGAGGACCGCCACAGGAAAGGAAGACCCAGTGTTACCTCTGCTGCAGAAGATAAGTTCATTACAGTTACCAACGTCAGAATTTGCAACCCAAATAAAATGAATTCTTCAGAGTTCAAGTAACTGACACATCTGAATATCAACTGTACAGAGGAGACTGTGTGAATCAAGCCTTTATGGTCAAATTGCTGCAAAGAAACCACTACTAAAGGATACCAATAAGAAGAAGAGACTTGCTTTAGACAAAAAACACAAGCAATGGACAATAGACCAGTGAAAATTCGTCCTTTGGTCTGATGAGTCCAAATGGGAGATTTTTGGTTCCAACCGCCATGTCTTTGTGAGACGCAGAGTAGGTGAATGGATGATCTCCGCATGTGTATTTCCCACTGTAAAGCACTGAGGAGGTGGTGTTATGGTGTAGGGGTGCTTTGCTGGTGACACTGTCTGTGATTTAGAATTCAAGGCACAAGACCAGCATGGCTACCACAGCATTCTGCAGCAATACGCCATCCCATCTGGTTTGGGTTTAGTGGGACTATCATTGTTTTTCAACCGGACAATGATCCAACACACCTCCAGGCTGTGTAAGGAATATTTTACCAAGAAGGAGAGTGATGAATGCTGCATCAAATGACCTGGCATCCACAATCCCCCGACCTCAACCCAATTGAGATGGTTTGGGATGAGTCTGAAAAGCAGCCAACAAGTGCTCAGCATATGTGGGAACTCCTTCAAGACTGTTGGAAAAGCATTCCAGGTGAAGCTGGTTGAGAGAATGCCAAGAGTGTGCAAAGCTGTCATCAAGGCAAAGGGTAGCTATTTGAAGAATCTCAAATATAAAATATATTTTGATTTGTGTAACACTTTTTTGGTAACTACATGATTCCATATGTGTTGTTATTTCATAGTGTTCTCTTCACTATTATTCTACAATGCAGAAAATAGTAAGAATAAAAAAAAAAATTGAATGAGTAGGTGTCCTAAAACCTTTGACCAGTAGAGTATAACGTGAATCGCCCATAAATGTGAAAATAAAATAGAGAAGTTTAGGCCATGTCGCCCAGCCCTAAACCCTGCCATCAGTCCAGACTACACGTCAGACACTCAGGCCAGCACCAGCCTACTCAACACCTCTCATCCACTCAGCACCAGCCTACTCCCAGACAAACACCTATCAGGGTGGCAATGCATATCAATAGTCTAAAGCACATCTCCTCTCCTTCCTCCAAACTGAGTAGAAAGAATAAATGCAAATTATCTGTTGGCCTCTGGCATACTGCTTCGCTTCCACCTATCCTGTTTTCAGATTAGTCCGAACATTGTGCACATCCAGAGAGGAAGAGGCAAAGCGAGAGGATTTACTCCACCCAAAATCTGTCCCTGTGAGATAAGCCCTTTTTTGTATGGAGGTCTATGAGAGTGTCTCGAATTACACAAGGCTTAATGGATTGACTAGAAGTTTCGTAATGTGGCCTCCCGAGTGGCGCAGCACTCTAAGGAACTGCATCGCAGTGCTAGAGGCGACACTACAGACCCGGGTCCGATCCCGGGCTGTATCACAACCGGCCGTGATAGGGCAGCGCACAATTGTCCCAGCGCAGTCCGGGTTAGGGGAGGGTCTGGCCGGGGAGAGAGTTTATTTGGCTCATCGCGCTCTAGTGACTCCTTGTGGCGGGCCGGGTGTCTGCAGGCTGACCTCAGGCGTCAGTTGAATGGTGTTTCCTCTGACACATTGGTGCGGCTGGCTTCCAGGTTAAGCGGGCGGGTGTTAAGAAGCGCGGTTTGGCGGGTCATGTTTCGGAGGACGCATGACTCAACCTTCCCCTCCCAGTGGGGAGTTGCAGCAATGAAACAAGATCGAAATTTGGGAGATGGGGGTAAAATACAACAAAAAATATATATGTTTCATAATGTTAAGGCTGTTACAAATGTACTAATATAAGTGGACGCACGTTGCAACTTTGAGAAAAACAACTTAGTTGTGCCTGTTGTTCACACAGGTATTTGCCCTCATTGGCTAGAATGGTCCCACATGATCTCGCCTGCCTTTAATTATTGAGGACATGCATTTCCATTGTTAGAGCGGTCACTCGGCTATGTTGTTAATATCATCTTTAGCATATCTCATCCATCTTAAGTGGAAATCTGAGGAGAGACAGAGACTGGTTGAGTGAAGCTGAACTGGACATGACTGAGCAGGGAGGAAGGCCAGGGCGAGGCACTGTCTGTGACATCAGTAGAGGAAAGCTCAGCCTCTCTACTAGGGAGGGGAATGTGGGAACAATATGTAAATAAAAAACAGATGGCACAAAACCACAGGACCCTCTAAAACGCTTACAGTGGAAAATGGAGGCTTATGGCGGCTTTACCTGCTTAGATTCAGACTCATCCCTGCAGATAACTGTGCAAATAACCAAACCAACCCAGGAAATAATATCTACAGCACCAGTAGGTAACTTCCCGGGTTAAAGGGTTCATTAACTTCCTTTTCATTGCCTCGCCAAAATTATAGTGACCCTCTCGATGCCCAATCACCACACCCAACCTTTTAAAAGAAAACACTGGAATAAAGTGCCTATGCACCAACGCTCAGAACCTGAAGCATTTAAGGATGTCCCTACAGCTGCTTTTTTCAGGAAATTAGCAGGCCAAAAGCAGATTGTGTAACGTAAGGTTACCGCTTATTCTCCATAAATCTAATATCCAAATAAAATTACGCTCTTGTGCTTGTAAAGACTAATGCATAGGCTGCCTAATGGATAATGCACATAAATGAAACAAATGTATTCTTCCTCAAAATGTCCTCTGGACTAGAGACAGGTGTCTGTTAAAAATGGGTTGTGGGTGGGGTAGGAGGGTGCTTCAGTCCCTTTCAGACAATATTTGTGAACAGATTTCCATATCGTCATTCCGTTCCCATACCATACTGGGGTATACAGTATTAATCGGTAGAGCACACAAGGGGCGCCATTTCTTTCTAAACATATATATATATATATATATATATATATATATATTTTTTAATGATGCTAAGAAATTGCTATAAAATTCCGATAGCAGACCCCTAGATAAATACTAAAAACCCAAGCGAACATAAAACAAAATCAGAGATAGTTGTATAACTTGAGCTGGGTTGACTATCTCAAAAGGCTACTCACACTTGATCCAGGAGGGTATTGATTGTCTCTGCTGTAACCAAGAAGATTGCAAGCTAGCAAACCAAATGCATAACTGGAGCCCTGAGCTAAAGAAAATGTATTTGACACTTAGATAATTAACTTATAGTTAAGATATTTAGCGCAGCAGTGAATTTTAAGTGTAACTTAATCACCTCATGCTACTCAACAGTGGACGTCACATCACAAAATGTATCCCATGTGCTCTGAGAAGATAAAAACAGCTCATCTACAAATAGGCTAACTAGTAACAATGAATCTTTTTGTCAATATCCTTTTCACATGAATTGTGATTTTTTTAACATTATATATATATTATATTTTGTTTTGAGTGTGTTTTACAAATGTTGGAGTGTGACGAGGCAGGGCTGGTGTCCAGGGCAGCTGACCTGCAGGGCTAAAGGGCACTTCAGACCTGCTGCTGCAGCCTCTCTCCTCCTCAGCTGCCACCGCCACACCGCTCTCCAACAAAAGGACTAACTAAAAAGGATCAGCCAATTAGTTTCACAGCCAAGCCTGAAGTAGCATAGTAGTTGGAGTAAGGGAGATATAATTTCCCTGTCAAGCTTGCCCTATTAGCATGTTAATTCCAAGAAAGATGCTTGAGGCTCGTCAACACCTTGCTATGTCATAAATCTCATGATCAATGGCGGGTTTTAATTTGAACCATTGTGTTCCTGAGCTCGCCTGAACACTGTGCTACCAACGGAGCTCTGGGTGGATTATGGTTGCAGCTGATCATCAAGCTCCATCACAGCTGACAGAGAGAGAGACAGAGAGAGAGACAGAGAGAGAGACAGAGAGAGAGACAGAGAGAGAGACAGAGAGAGAGAGATCAGACGAGGCCTGTACCGCCCTGCCAAACGACACGCCTTCCTGGGCACAAAGGACAATATTGCCACAGCTCCCAGGAGATTGCCCCTTGACCCCTCTCCGGGAAGAATCTCAGCGTAATAGAGCATATTACTGAAACAGTCATCATGTAAGACATGGGAGACAAATACACAACTGTGTATTCTCATCTTGGCTGTCAATCAGGCACTGCTGCAGATTTTTTCTGGATCAAAGGGGCTTAGGTTGTGGGTGTGGCAACAGGAGTGGTCGGCTTGTTGGCGCAGTTGTATTTGGGCCGACATTTTAGAGGCCTCCCCATCTTGGCGGTGAAGAGAAGTCTTAGCATTTCTCTATGGAGCGGAGAGAAACTTGAGAGTAAAGAAAGTTTCCAGCGATTCTACTTATTCTGCCATGAAGCAGAGAAAATGTTGCAGTTTTAAAGCTAATTTACTGCAATGCCATGCATTTTGACATGGCTAATGTTATTCTGCTCGAACATAGTCAATACTGCTAATACTGGAATTTTCAATTCACCCTGACTGTCTAGCTTTTATTTTGGTGACCGTTAGTCCTCAAAGATTATATTTAAAAATATATAATCAAATTAATTTAAATAGCGCTACTCTAGACACCCAAAGCGCTTTACATAGTAAAATGGAAGCTCACCACCCCCAGTTAGTGTTCTGACAAACACTAACTATGGGTCTAGTTAGTGTTTGTCAGAAAATGATTTCAATGGCAGAAAAAGTCCCTGTGCTGGCACTGTAAGTAGTGCAGAGTTCAGAGAAATGGGCATCCCTGATTATACCTACAGTTAAATATTAAACCATAAAAATGGGAATATGTTATTTTCTCATTCAGAGAGCAGAGTGAACAGTCAAACAGCACAGAAGCCCAGCTATCGTCACTTTGGCCAAACCTGCATAAGGAAATTAGTGATGCTAAAATAGTAAACAGGGTGCAAGGGGCGGGTCCATTAGCCTTTATGGCCAGAGGTGTGGAAGAGGCAAGAGAGCAACAGCTGGCCTGTGACCAGCCCGTCTCCTGTTTCAGATCAGGTTTCAGGCCCCAGATGGAGCCAGCAGCTGCCCCCACGTGATAGCAGCACTTCAAACATGTCTGCAACAGCTGATGAGACACAGAACACTGGTACCAGTTACTCAGGCAGCTCCGCTGACATGAGATAGAGGAGTGGACCTCAATAGCTCATTTTTTAATTTTAATTTTACATTTATTTAATCAGGTAGGCTAGTTGAGAAAGAGTTCTCATTTGCAACGGCGACCTGGCCAAGATAAAGCATAGCAATTCGAAACACACAAAACAACACAGAGTTACACATGGAATAAACAAAACATAGTCAATAATACAGTAGAACAAAAGAAAACAAAATGTCTATGTACAGTGAGTGCAAATGAGGTGAGATAAGGGAGTTAAGGCAATAAATAGGCCATGGTGGCGAAGTAATTACAATATAGCAATTGAAACACTGGAATGGTAGATGTGCAGAAGATGAATGTGCAAGTAGAGATACTGGGGTGCAAAGGAGCAAGATAAATAAATAAACAACGTATGGGGATGAGGTAGGTAGATAGATGGGCTGTTTACAGATGGGCTATGTACAGGTGCAGTGATCTGTGAGCTGCTCTGACAGCTGGTGCTTAAAGCTAGTGAGGGAGATATGAGTCTCCAACTTCAGATTTTTGCAGTTCATTACAGTTATTGGCAGCAGAGAACTGGAAGGAAAGACGACCAAAGGAGGAATTGGCTTTGGGGGTGACCAGTGAGATATACCTGCTGGAGCGTGTGCTACGAGTGGGTGCTGCTATGGTGACCAGTGAGCTAAGGCGGGGATTTACCTAGCAGAGACTTGTAGATAACCTGTAGCCAGTGGGTTTGGCGTCGAGTATGAAGCGAGGGCCAACAAACTAGAGTGTACAGGTCGCAATGGTGGGTAGTGTATGGGGCTTTGGTGACAAAATGGATGGCACTGTGATAGACTGCATCCAGTTTGTTGAGTAGAGTGTTGGAGGCTATTTTATAGATGACATCACCAAAGTCGAGGATCGGTAGGATGGTCAGTTTTACAAGGGTATGTTTGGCAGCATGAGTAAAGGATGCTTTGTTGCGATATGGGAAGCCAATTCTAGATTTCATTTTGGATTGGAGATGCTTAATGTGAGTCTGGAAGGAGAGTTTACAGTCTAACCAGACACCTAGGTATTGGTAGTTGTCCACGTATTCTAAGTCAGAGCCGTCCAGAGTAGTGATGCTGGACAGGCGAGCAGGTGTGGGCAGGGATCGGTTGAATAGCATGCATTTAGTTTTCCCTGCATTTAAGAGCAGTTGGAGGCCACGGAAGGAGAGTTGTATGGCATTGAAGCTCGTCTGGAGGTTAGTTAACAGTGTTCAAAGAGTGGCCAGAAGTATACAGAATGGTGTCGTCTGCGTAGAGGTGCACCAGAGAATCACCAGCAGCAAGAGCAACATCAATGATGTATACAGAGAAGAGAGTCAGCCCGAGGATTGAACCCTGTGGCACCCCCATAGAGACTGCCAGAGGTCCGGACAACAGGCCCTCCGATTTGACACACTGAACTCTATCAGAGAAGTAGTTGGTAAACCAGGCGAGACAATCATTTGAGAAACCAAGGCTGTCGAGTCTGCCAATAAGAATGTGGTGATTGACAGAGTCGAAAGCCTTGGCCAGGTCGATGAATACGGATGCACAGTAATGTCTCTTATTGATGGCGGTTATGATGTCGCTTAGGACCTTGAGCATGGCTGAGGTGCACCCATGACCAGCTCTGAAACCAGATTGCATAGTGGAGAAGGTACGGTGGGATTTGAAATGGTCGGTAATCTGTTAACTTGGCTTTCGAAGACCTTCGATAGGCAGCTTTCCAATCTTTGGGAATCTTAGACGATACGAAAGAGAGCTTGAACAGGCTAGTAATAGGGGTTGCAACAATTTCGGCAGATAATTTTAGAAAGAGAGGGTCCAGATTGTCTAGCCCGGCTGATTTGTAGGGGTCCAGATTTTGCAGCTGTTTCAGAACGTCACCTATCTGGATTTGGGTAAAGAAGAAATGGTGGGGGCTTTGGCGGGTTGCTGTGGAGGGTGCCGGGCAGTTGACCGGGGTAGGGGTAGCCAGGCGGAAAGCATGGCCAGCCATAGAGAAATGCTTATTGAAATTCTCAATTATAGTGAATTTATCGGTGGTGACAGTGTTTCCTAGCCTCAGAGCAGTGGGCAGCTGGGAGGAGGTGCTCTTATTCTCCATGGACTTTGCAGTGTCCCAGAACCTTTTTGAGTTAGTACTACAGGATGCAAATTTCTGTTTGAAAGCTCTAGCCTTAGCTTTCCTAACTGCCTGTATATATTTGTTCCTAACTTCCCTGAAAAGTTGCATATCAGGTGGGCTATTCGATGCTAATGCAGAACGCCACAGGATGTTTTTGTGCTGGTCAAGGGCAGACAGGTCTGGAGTGAACCAAGGACTATATCTATTCCTAGTTCTACATTTTTTGAGTGGGGCATGCTTATTTAAGATGGTGAGGAAGGCACTTTTAAAGAATAGCCAGGCATCATCTACTGATGAGATGAGGTCAATGTCATTCCAGGATACCCTGGCCAGGTCAATTAGGAAGGCCTGCTCGCAGAAGTGTTTTAGGGAGCATTTGACAGTGACGAGGGGTGGTCGTTTGGTCGCAGACCCATTACGGATGCAGACAATGAGGCAGTGATCGCTGAGATCTTGATTGAAAACAGCAGAGGTGTATTTGGAGGGTGAGTTAGTTAGGATGACATCTATGAGGGTGCAAATCTTTACGGATTTTGAGTTGTACCTGGTAGGTTCATTGATAATTTGTGTGAGATTGGATTGTTGGATGGCCGGGGTGTTAAGCATGTCCCAGTTTAGGTCACCTAGTAGCACGAGCTCAGAAGATAGATGGGGGGCAATCAATTCACATATGGTATCGAGGGCACAGCTGGGGGCAGAGGGAGGTCTATAGCAAGCGGCAACAGTGAGAGACTTGTTTCTGGAAAGGTGAATTTTTGGAAGTAGAAGCTCTAATTGTTTGGGTTCAGACTTGGATAGTAATACAGAACTCTGCAGGCTAACTTTACAGTAGATTGCAACACCGCCCCCTTTGGCAGTTCTATCTTGGCAAAAAATGTTATAGTTAGCAATGGAGATTTCAAGGTTTTTGGTGATTTTCCTAAGCCAGGATTCAGACACGGCTAAGACATCCGGGTTAGCAGAGTGTGCTAAAGCAGTGAGTAAAACAAACTTAGGGAATAGGCTTCTAATGTTAACATGCATGAAACCAAGGCTTTTCCGGTTACAGAAGGCAACAAATGAGAGCACCTGGGGAGTGGGAGTGGAGCTAGGCACTGCAGGGCCTGGATTAACCTCTACATCACCAGAGGAACAGAGGTCAAGTAGGATAAGGGCACGGCTAAAGGCTATACGAACTGGCCGTCTAGCACGTTCGGAACAGAGAGTAAAAGGAGCAGGTTTCTGGGCACGATAAGCATAGATTCAAGGCATAGTGTACAGACAAAGGTAAGGTAGGATGTGAGTACATTGGAGGTAAACCTAGGCATTGAGTAATGATGAGAGAGATATAGTCTCTAGAGATGTTTAAACCAGGTGATGTCATCGCATATGTAGGAGGTGGGATAACATGGTTGGTTAAGGCATATTGAGCAGGGCTATAGAGGCTCAACAGTGAAATAAGACAGTGATCACTAACCAGAAGAGTAATGGATGAGGCATATTGATATTAGAGAGAGGCATGTGTAGCCAAGTGAACATATGGGTCCACGGCGATTCAGACAGTTAGCAGGCCGATGCTAACACGCTAATAGTTAGTAGGCCGGGGCTAAACAAGCTAGCAGACCGGGTTAGCAAGCAAGCAGTTACCAGGGGCTAGCAGTTAGCAGACCGGGGCAGGCAAGCTTGCAGTTAGTAGACTGGGGCTAGCAAGTTCAACTTTGGGGGACGTCGCGATGGGGGTAAGTCTGTTTTTGCCTCTTCGTGCGGTGACGTTGATAGACCAGTCATGGAGTTAGTAGGGTTCCAAGTAGCTCTAGGTAGCTAGCAAGCCTAGCAGGTTAGCAGAATGGGCCTTCAGCGGGCGTCGCGCCTGAGGGGCCTGTTGGAATCCTCGGGCAGATTATGTCGGTATTCCAGTTGTAGAGGATCGGCGGGGTTCCGTGCCCCGTACCGGCAGTAGAAGGGGTCCGGATATTGTAGCCCAGGAGTGAGCCGGGAGATGGGTCTAGCATGGGCTAGCCCCAGGAGTAGTCAACCCGGGTTGCGGTTAGCTAGCTGTGATGATCCAGATGAGTTTGTGGTAGGAATTCGGGGATATGGAGAGAAAAATAGGTCCGTTATGCTTTGGTTTGAAACGCGTTGTACGAACTGGCGAGAGCTTTCCGAGCTAAAGGTTAGCTGATGACCGCTAGCAGTGGTTAGCTGACTGATAGCTGGTAGCTAGTTAGCTAGCTTCAGTTGAGGTATTCCAGTTCAGAGGTAAATAGAAATACTTAAGGATTTTTTGGGGATCCACACCACATTGGGTGAGGCGGGTTGCAGGTGTGTATTTTGAAGTTGAGGGTTAGGAAAAAATATTTAAAAGAACGCGAAGAAAAAAGATATATACACATGGGACGAGACAGGACAAAGACGTCTGATTGCTACGCCATCTTGGCGTGTACTAATGGGATGACTACTACTACTGCTGCACCCAGTCCCCCTGCTACTACACAGCTCTCTCCCCACATCACAGCACTGGGTTTTATAGGTCATTATAAATACTTTCTAGTAGGGATGCACAATATATTGGTGAACATATCGGAATCGGATGATATTAGCTTAAAATGCCAACATCGGTATCGGCCCGATGTCTAGTTTAACGCCGATGTGCAAAACCGATGTCAAAGCAGACATGCATACCTATATAACGTAGGTACATGACGTAATGATGCCACGTAAAATGTTCCGCTACACGTGCAACACAGCATTCCTAACCTAGCCCACAATGTCTGCTGTGTGGATCGAGTAGTCAAAAGTTGAGCCCTCATTTGAAAGAGTAAGAACATTTCAGCGAGACAACTCAAAGACGAAATAAATTAATGCCAAGATAATGGATTTCATTGCCCTTGATAATCAACCGTTCTCTGTCATGGGTGATGTTGGCTTTCACCAACTGGTCGAGCACCGGTACACATTGCCCTACCGGAGTTACACAGTAATAGCGTCACTGCTATTAGCTTTATGACGTACTATGGAATGCTGTTTGGGTCTTTGCGTGTCATAAAAGATACGTCCAACAACACTATTTGACGCGTCAAATAACAATTCTATTATAGAATGTTGTGTGTTCTGAATTTTCACGTGCAAGCCAAGCACCACGACTACTATCAGTACCACTCAAAGCTGTACAAAAAAGTCTGCAAACAAGCAAACACCGGCCACAAATGATGGGTTTACAATACCGTGTTGGTAATAAAGCATGATTTGTTAAACCGCAACTTCCGGGGTAGCTAGCTAGCTTTAGCTAGGTACCTAGCTAGCAACAATACAACCAGCCTGAAAACAAAGACCAGTAAAAACTGCAGTCATTTTCATTATTCTTAGCAATAATTTAGGAATCCTATGACCAGCACAGTAGGTGCGCGAGACAACGGGCGGCAGGGTAGCCTAGTGGTTAGAGCGTTGGACTAGTAACCGGAAGGTTGTGAGTTCAAACCCCCGAGCTGACAAGGTACAAATCTGTCGTTCTGCCCCTGAACAGGCAGTTAACCCACTGTTCCCAGGCCGTCATTGAAAATAAGAATGTGTTCTTAACTGACTTGCCTGGTTAAATAAAGGTTAAAAAAAAAATACCAAAATAAAACTTTACCAGTATCATAGCATACGTATCGATGAATCGTTATGACACATCAAATACGAGTGAGTGTAATCAATGTGTAATAACTACATTTAAAAAAAATTATGAATGGGTTAAATTATAATGTGACGTGCAGTCATATTCAAGTCCTGATTGGTCAGCAAGCTTATTTGACACGACAAATAGTGTTATTTGACACGCAAAGACCCAATCGGCATTCCATAGCATAAGAAATCCTGGTTGAGAATGAAATGACTGAACAAATGAACAACGAAACAGCACAGCAAGTAAGTGAAAGAAATAGGTTTTGATTGTGTTTTACTGGTCATGCGGACATACGTAAATGCCAACAAAATAACTTTTTAGTCGGTGTGTGTGTAACCTTTATTTAACTAGGCAAGTCAATTAAGAACAAATTCCTATTTACAATGACGGCCTATCCCGGGCCAATTGTGCGCCGCCCATGGGACTCCCATTAACAGCCAGATGTGATACAACCTGGGTTCGAACCGGGGACTGTAGTGACGCCTCTTGGACTGAGATGCTGCATCCATGTGTGTGTGTGTTAACTATTTAAACTGTACTAGAATGCTTAAAAGGCCGCATGTCGGTATAGTTTTTTTTTTTAGGGCAAGGAAAATATTGGATAAGGTTATTGGCCAAAAATGTCATATCGGTGCGTCACTACTTTCTAGAACAGCTTGATGTACAAGATGGGCATTGGTTAATTAAGCCAGTAGCCTGTACACTAACAGCAGACTTTTTTACATCACAGGGTTACTTGGTTGGCATGCTGATCAAGCGATTGTACTTTAACACACTTCAACCACCACCACAAGCTGCAAAGGGAGTGGTACAGTAAAACGTGGAATAGGATACTGCAACTCTGGTTTCCATGATATGGTTGACCACAATTCTGTCTCTTCACATGCCACAGCATGTCCTCTGTGTCAAACAACTATCTGTTTTCACATAGCTACATATCATATCCACTAAGTAGTAATAAGCACTACAAGGTCATTCCAATATCAGTCATTCAGCAGTGGGGGGGACTTGTATAGAGTCCCATGGAAGTGTATTTCACTTACAGATGTAGGATCTTAAATTTTAACCAGTTTGCTTCAGCAGGAAAATAATCCTGCAACAGGAAATGTGAATTATGTGGATAATAAATTGACATTTTTGTAGGGTTTGACACATTTTCATAAGGTAAAATCAAGTCAAATGTAATTACAAAACTTCAGAAGCTTTTTAAAATCTCAAATGTCCTGCATTGAAGGAAAGTTCTCCTGCAACAGGGTGATCAAATTAAGATCCCACATCTGTAACTCTCCTTCAACAGCACTGAGTTATTGCTAGGGGGATGTGCATCTTTCCCTTTGAAGACGATTCAATACATGGGCTCCGATACGATACAGGAACAATACGCTTTAGTTTGAAACGATTCAGTGTGATTCGGTTGGATTAGACGAAAGAGTCTGCGATTCGGTTCGATGCACTAACATTTGTTGCATAAAAATTCATTTTCCATTCTAATTTTTTTTTTAAATCTGCTGCTGATGGAGCTCCTGAGCTGGGCTCTCGGAGCGGACTTGCATGTGCTTCTGTGTGTGTGAGACGTGTAAATGATCTATACGTCTATGGTGTAGAACAGTGGGCTCCAAAAGTATTGGAACAGTGACATTTTGTTGTTGTTTTGGCTCTGTACTCCAGCACTTTGAAGTTGAAATGATAGAGGGTATTTTTATCCATTTCGGGTGAACTGTTCCGAAATTACAATACTTTTTGTACATAGTCCCCCACATTTCTGGGGACCAAAATTCACTTATGTATTTTTGGTCCCATATTCCCATATTCCCATATTCATAGCACGGAATGACAACATCAAGCTTGTGACTCTACACATTTGTTGGATACACTATTTACCATTCATTTCTTAAAACAAGTGAATTTGTCCCAATACTTTTGGTCCCCTAAAATGGGGAGACTATGTACAAATGCTGTAATTTCTAAAAACTGTTCACCTGAAATGGATTAAAATACCCTCAAATTAAAGCCGACCGTCTGCACTTTAACCTCATAGTCAGTGTATCATTTAAAATCCAAAGTGCTGGGGGTACAGAGCCAAAGCAAAAAATGTCACTACCCCTATACTTTTGGAGCTCTCTGTATGTCAGGCACCTGAGCTGAGCCATAAGGGAAAATGTCATTTTTGCAGATTAAAACTGTTAGAGATAATAATATATCAATATTTATATTTAAAATTAGCTCTGACGGAGTGCATTGATTACTGCATTGTTGGGAGGGCTTGCAAAAAAGGAATTTCACTGTACTTGTACACGTGACAAAACTTGAACATATAGCAAAACTTAATTGTTTAGACTGTCTGGAAGTTGACTGTTGGGAGTGAGCATCTCTTCTTCTCCCGCTGTCCTCGTTATGAAATGATCTACTTTATCCTGTAAAGTTAAGGAAAACTACCAAAACTGTCACTGATGGTGAACCTGAACAATCAAAATAAAATTGAATGTAAGCCATGATCAGCATGTCTAGCCCGATGAGAGTTGTGCCTCCGGCGGTAGTTTAGGCTACTTTTATTCCGGTAAAACAATTTAACAGTGCATTTGATCAAAATCACCGTACAAATTATATTGGTGGTCACTCAACTAATAAAGCCTTATATTGAGGTGACAGGCTGATGTGCAAGATCAGGAATAGGCCTTCCTCTCGTTGGTGAGTGTGCAGTTTGACTAGGCTAAATGACTTGTAGATCAATGACTGTCAACACAATTACATGCTTAGTTCGACACTGAAGGAGAGGAATCAGTTATCACAAAATATTAGGTATTTTCGGAAGGTAGAAAGTCATTTGAGCAACAAATATTAGTGAACCAGCGATCCGTAAAATTTTAATCTATTTCCTGACCGATGCATGCTACATTTAGATTGGTTTGGGGTCCCATGGACCGATGAACTCGTATCTTAAACATTTCAACCGGGGACCAATTCGTATCAGTTAATGATTACATCCCAAGTTATTGCTAGTGAAAGCAGAAGCTGTCCATTCAGTCAACAGCAGGTCCAGCCCACTAGTAGTAGAACACAATGCCAGTGGTGTAAAGTACTTGAGTAAAAATACTTTAAAGTACTACTTGAGTAGTTTTTTGGGGGGTATCTGTACTTTACTATTTATATTTTTGACAACTTTTGCTGTTACTCTACTACATTCCTAAAGAAAATATATTTTTTACTCCATACATTTTCCCTGACACCCAAAAGTACTCATTGCATTTTGACAGGAAAGTGGACCAAGTAACACGCACACTTATCAAGAGAACATCCCTGGTCATCCCTACTGCCTCTGATCTGGCAGACTCACCAAACACAAACGCTTCATTTGTAAATTATGTCGGAGTGTTAGAGTGTGCCCCTGGCTACTCGTAAAAAAAAACTGTCTGGTTTGCTAAATAAGGAATTTGAAAAGGTTTATACTTTTGATACTTAAGTACATTTTAGCAATTCCATTTACTTTTGATAAGTATATTTTAAACCAAAATATTTTGTCTTTTTTTCAAGTAGTATTTTACTGGGTGACTTTCACTTGAGTCATTTTCTATTGAGATATACTAACTTTTACTCAAGTATGACAATTTAGTACTTTTCCCCCACTGCACAACGCTGTGTAGTAGAACACAACGCTGTGTAGTAGAACACAACGCTGTGTAAGCCTCATAGGTGGTACGTTTAACAACCCCCATCCACCGTACCTCCAGCTGTCAATAAATGACTGTACATGACGGAGAGAAATGAAAGACCAACTACCACTCCTTATGGAAGGATAGAAGCCGATTTCAATTTACTGTCCTCGCCCAAAGCACGAGTGTGCGTGCGTGACAGGGAGCAGGGGTCCCTCATCTCTACATCCACGGCGGGGTTATTGAGGGGGCACCAGGGCATTGATGACCTTGACTGCCAGGTCCCTAGTCCACGGGAGAGCAGAGGAAAAATGGTATGGCTATATTTCAAGTAAATGGCTTGAATGGGAATTATGAGCTGCCATTATCGTAAAGCTGTTAGAATTTGTTTCTTTAACGCTCGGGATCCCCCCCCCAGTGTGTAAGCCTGCAGTGTACTTACAGGAGCGGGCTCCTGCTTCCATCACTGAGGGGTTTGTCAGTGTGAGAGAGCGCACAGCTGAACCAAAGACTAGACCACTGTGTGTGGACAAGCCTGGCTAACAAAGACGACCTTTCAGCGCTCAGCAATTTTTCGCTCTGCTTTTTTTCCCTTCTGTCCATGAACGTGCAGTGCAGTTCCAGATACTCTGACAGAGGGCTGTGACTAATACGTATCTTTCTGTTCTCACAAGTCTGGGAAGGGTGACACTGGCCTTCACCTTTGTCCCAGGTGCAGGCGTCGCCCAATAGCACGCACCCTGCTCGTGCAACTTGGTACGAGGCAGAGAAAATACACAAGACACTTGTCAGTCCATAACGAACAGAGGCGAATTAATCCTGACAATACAGGAACCATATTAGACTGGGCTGTAATGTTCACTGGGTATCCAGGGCCTGCCTGAGTGAGTGACCAGGGAGGTGAAGGCACAAACCTGTGGGCAGCTGCACTAGACTGGAGGTCAGCCAGCAGAGTTAAAGCAGCACTCGCCACTCATGCCCAAACTGAGGTCAGGGCCTCAGAGGAGAAGACACAAGTCAAACCAGCAGCACATAAAAGTCTACATTTGACAGGAGAAAACAACATATTCCTGGCAGTGTTAACCCAATCAGTCTCGGGATCCCAGCAAAAATCTGCTTTTCATCTATCTGCATGTCCAGCCCTTATATTTAACCTCCCAACTAAGTGTTTTACAATTTTATTTTCAGGACAACCAGCGCTACTAGCAGAAACAATATGAAATAAAACAGTTGCATTCATGAGTTTTATTGACAAATACTAAAAGGTCCACCAAAGCAAAAACCTGATAATTAATTTAGATGAATGCTGTAAGTACATAAATTGCTTGCTTAGTGGGAAATTAATATCCCACTAGTCAGTGACAACTGTGTGGAGTTTGACAGCAACTATGTGAGCTTATTACAGTATTATAGACACGGTCCTGGGATTTCCTATGCTCTTCTATGTAAAACCCCTTACCTTCTAACCACTGGTGTAGATTGTGAGCGTCATAAAGCAAAACATAATACACATGCTCGTGGGAGTCTCAGCTTTTCAAAGATACACTATGTGGACACCTGCTTGTCGAGTAGGTACCCCTTTGCTGCTATAACAGCCTCCACTCTTCCACGAAGGCTTTCCACTAGATGTTGGAACATCGCTGCGGGGATTTGCATCCACTCAGCCACAACAGCATTAATGAGGTCGGGCACTGATGTTGGGCGATTAGGCCTGGCTCGCAGTTGGCGTTCCAATTCATCCCAAAGGTGTTTGATGGTGTTGAGGTCAGGGCCCTGTGCAGGCCAGTCAAGTTCTTCCACACTGATCTCAACAAACCATTTCTGTATGGACCTCACTTTGTACAAAAGGGGCATTGTCATGCTGAAACAGGAAAGGGCCTTCCCCAAACTGTTGCCACAAAGTTGGAAGCACGTCATTGTATGCTGTAGCGTTAGTTTCCCTTCACTGGACCATGAAAAACAGCCCCAGACCATTATTATTCCTCATCCAAACTTTAGTTGGCACTAAGAATTGAGGCAGGTAGCGTTCTCCTGGCATCCGCCAAACCCAGATTTGTCCGTCGGACTACCAGATGGTAAAGCGTAATTCATCACGCTACTGCTCCAGAGTCCAATGGGGGTGAGTTTTACACCACTCCAGCTGACACTTGGCATGGCGCATGGTGATCTTAGGCTTGTGTGCGGCTGCTCGGCCATGGAAACCCATTTCATGAAGCTCCTGACGAACAGTTCTTATGCTGACGTTGCTTCCAGAGGCAGTTTGGAACTCGGTAGTGAGTGTTGCAACCAATGAAGCGATTATTACGCTCCTCAGCACTCGGCGGTTGTGTTCTGTAAGCTTGTGTGGCCGAGCCATTGTTGCTCCTAGACCTTTTCACTTCACAATAACAGAACTTACAGTTGACCGGGGAAGCTCTAGCAGAGCAGAAATTTGACAAACGGACTTGTTGGAAAGGTGGCATCCTATGATGGTACCACGTTGAATGTCACTGAATCCACTCATTTGAAGGGGTGTCCACATACTTTAGTGTAGCTTTGATTGTTTGCAGCCCCGGGCCCCTTCGGGATCCACCCTTGTCTCACAAACATAGCTCTAGCTCAGTCCCTGTTAATCACATTGGTACCAACTGACAAGGTAGGAATAGATTCATCCAAAATGTTACATCCCAGAAGTCAGTAGCTCACATAATGTTTAAAAGGGGTTAGAAGTCAGTAGCTCACGTAATGTTTAAAAGGGGTTAGAAGTCCGTAGCTCACGTAATGTTTAAAAGGGGTTAGAAGTCCTAAATCACGTAATGTTTAAAAGGGGTTAGAAGTCCTAAATCACGTAATGTTTAAAAGGGGTTAGGAGTCCTAAATCACGTAATGTTTAAAAGGGGTTAGAAGTCCTAAATCACGTAATGTTTAAAAGGGGTTAGAAGTCAGTAGCTCACGTAATGTTTAAAAGGGGTTAGAAGTCCTAAATCACGTAATGTTTAAAAGGGGTTAGAAGTCCTAAATCACGTAATGTTTAAAAGGGGTTAGAAGTCCTAAATCACGTAATGTTTAAAAAGGGGTTAGAAGTCCTAAATCACGTAATGTTTAAAAGGGGTTAGAAGTCAGTAGCTCACGTAATGTTTAAAAGGGGTTAGAAGTCCTAAATCACAACAGTGTGGCGTTGGGACGGGCATGGAATTTTGGATGACTAAGTGGTCAGCCAAATGACCGTGGTCTGCTTAATAACCAACCGTTCGAAGATTAAAGCAGAAAATATTTTACATTATTTTTTACTCTGCTCCTGAACGCATGTGCTGCCATAGAAATAGAATGAAAAGAACGGGCGTCCCCATTCAAGTCAATGATGGTATAATGGGTGGACTGGCGGCCATTGCAAGTGTACTCAAAGTAACAAAGCTATGTTGAAGATGACAAAGTTTAAAACAAGGGATTCTAATATCCCATAACTCTTCACAACAATGGGACTGTGCTGGTCAACATTGTCTAAACCTGTATTTTTTTTGACCTAGAAGCAAAGCAGGGAGTAAAAGCAGGAAGTGTACCCAACAATATCTGCTTTGAAATGTTGATTCAACTGACATTACAAAAAAATACATTCTAACGTCATTTGAATGGATTTCTACATTACCATGGAAATTATTGCATCACAATACCGGGCAGCCATTGCGAGTGTACCCACGGGTTTACCAGTCAAATAGCCAGGGTTGTCTCACTTCAGATGGCGTCACTCCTATGCAACACTCATCCCTCAACCGATCTGTCTTGTAGAACATCTCTAAAAATGTAAATTTTGCTCATCCGCCTAACACTAGTTCCTAATTCAAAAAATAACTCCTCTCTCGGTAGCTATGACGCATTGGCTAACCATGCTTGATCAGCTGAGCAAACTTGCAACAGCTAGCAGCCTAGTGCAAACTAGTTTGAATGGCCATATATGCTAGCTAGCTACCAGCTTGTTGATTAAGTTGTACGACACCAAAGTTAGGGGACTGTACTCAGAAATCGGCATGTATCTGACTGACTGCTGGCACTGTGCCTCACTACTTTGTAACATTTGGCCAACCCGATGTCGCAAAGAGTGGTGCTGTAATGCTAGAAATCTGCACACTAATAAAGGCAGAAAAGATATCATGAAAACAAGGGCTGGAAATTCAGGGACCTCAAGATAAGAAATGAACACAATACTTTGGTGGCAATACGATATGCATTGCGATTCGATCATGTGATTTTATTGTGATTCTTTATTCCAAACATATTGCTCACCATATGTCTGCTGCAGAGGGACAGGAGATTACTTGTTTTCTCATGGCTTTGATCAGTCATGGAAATAAAAGTGCTGAAAGCAAATTGGCTCCCAATTTAAAACGGAGATGGAGAAAAAGCTATGATGGAAAAATACTGGAGTTTTGGGGGCAGGTGCAGCCAAGTAGCACAAAAACATTGCTATAGCCAAAACGATGAATCGTAAAAATAATATCCCGATATGTAACTATCGACCCCCGCCTCAATCAATAATGAAAACTAATTTGTGCATTAGCTAGAACTTTACTACACTAGCTAGTTAGAGGGAGTATTCAGCATTGAATGTGTGTACTGTCGATGTTAGCATCCCTCCCTGCCTTGCGTTTCATATGGATTGATTGGCTCAGCCAGATGGCAGACACTATCTAGCTACTTTTCATGCACATTTCAAATTTCATAAATACTGATTCTCATTCTACCACCACAAAACAACTTAGCTAGATGTAGAATTAGGTAGTGAAGAATTGCTAATGAAAAAACCCCATCAATATTACAGTTCTATTGTTTATGGTAAGATTTAACTCGCATGTTTTGAGGATGAAAGGAGGTTCAGTGGCCGATCTTGGTAACATTTTCAAATGTTAGGACAGCATATTGTACCCAAACGCATTTTTAGCTATCCCATAAGTGTTATCAGACAGATCAGTAAAGACAGCCGCGTGCTATCTGATGTGAGAAAATGGGTTTAAAGGTCCCAAGCCCATTGTATTCATTGTTTGCTACAAGACCTTGCATGTTTTAGCAAGGGTCAATAAAGTTATCCCGTTGTTTAGAGTCCAAGTTAATTGCAGAAAAGGATTCAACGGCGCAAATGCCCGGCCGTCCCGTCTTCTGCGTGCTATTCGTTCCACAGAAGAAGAAAAAGATGGACGGTTATGACGGTTATTAAATGTTCATGGCGGTCTTCATCCAGAACTGTCACTAACACCGTTATATGGTAATTGTGTCAGTCCTAGTTAATTAAGATGCCCAGTAATGCCTATAAGTGTTGCCTGGCTGAACAGGTCCAGGTTGCTAGCTAGCTGATGAGATCAAATCAACAGGGCACCATGCCATTGCCCTAATTATGAGAGTTGAGGGAGTAGTTAACTAGTAACTACTACAATTGAAACAAATTCTTTGGTTCATTTAAAATATACTCCAGGAGCAACAGGGCCAAAAGATCCAGTGATGTCACGGAAATAATGCCATTATGCAGAATACCCCCAAAATACCCAAACTGATGGGATGCCTCACAGACAGAGGAGAAGCAGCATAACAGAGGACTTCAGGAGTAGAGATTAAAATTCAGTGCTAACCTCTGACGGGTTTGCTAACCTCATTGAAAGCAATGTGCCTAGTCAGAGATCATGACCTCCCCGGGAGATCCAATGTAAAGACAATCATACATCGTCCAGTGTGGCTGTGTAGGTAGTGACGTCAAGCCCACACTCGAGTGCAGCGTTCAGACGCTATCTAGGACAACCTTCTCTCGTAAGGTGCAGAGTTACACCAAGGCCTTTTTCCAGGAGATTTCTAATTGGCAACTTCAAACGACCCCAATAAAACACAGATACCAGTGTTTATGGTGACATTCAAGCGTACACTGATCCTCTGTGTAGGACTGACACATGACTGGAGGAGGAAAACAGAAACTTAAGTATGTTGCAGAGGAAGCTCAGTTTCTGTCTGGGCCTCCCTTCACCAATCTGAAAATAAACAAGCCTTGCCGTTTCATGTGGTTTCCCAGACCAACCCTCTGCGTGCTTCAGAACTAAAATCTCGACTTGCAACCTCTTCAGTTTCTATTTCACTTTTGAGCTAAAAAGGCAAGAGCTCTGCTGTGTGTGGCTCAGTTTGTATTATATTAAAGAGAAGGAAGAAGAATCAACTTCCCAGGTCATGACGTGTACAGTATATCATGACCTGGGCAGTTGATTCTTCTTTCTTCTCTTTAATATAATACAAACGGAGCATGGTTGACTCATTAACAGTGCATGGGTCCAAGCTACAGATATGTAAATATTTGCCTGTTGGGGGAAGAAACATTGTCAGCACTCAAATGTTTCCTGTCTCTTAAAGGTCACCAAGTCATCAGGGATGGGGTGTTCTGCTGCTATTAGGAAACTGGATTTAATTACCTTGGTCAAACTACAGTAATACTAAAACATTTGTCACAAAGCCGAAAACCAATGGCAAACTGCACTAGTTGTTGTAGTGAAGAGAAATGTTAGATGGGAGAGGGTGGCAAAATATAGACCTACGGTATCATTTACAAAAAATAGTGGTGAGGATGATTAATGTAGGAGTGCATCCAAACAGAAACACATCACAGCCATGCTGTTTAGTCAAGCATGTTGGCCTTACCAATTTGATGGCCACATATTCGTTGGTGTAGAGGTTTTTCCCCAGCCGCAGCTCTCCAAAATTGCCACAGCCGATTTTTTTCCCGACACGGAAGTTTGGGCCAACCATAAGAACCCCAGAGTTGGTCCCTGTACCCCGGACAGTCCTGCTGCCAGCTGCCTTAGACATATTTTTCCCTTCCTCCGTCTCTCCCTTACCCACCTTCTTGTCAAAATCCATAAGCTTGTGATACCCTGGCCTCTCCACGATTACTCCCCGGCCATGCAAATCACAGAGGCACCAAAACAACAAGGACTCTTAGGGGGGGAGGGAGGCGATACAAAGACAGAGGAAAGGTGTTGTATAGAAATGTGCAGTGTATTAAAAGCCACTTCCACTGGGTTAAACTGCAGCCAAAACACACAGTTTTTATATCTGGCAATGTTGTACTGCATGCGCTCTTCTCTTCCTTCTTCTCCTCGTTTATGGAGGTCGACTCCTTTCTTCTCCAACTCCAATATCAGAGTAGCATGTCCCTGCCTGAAAGGGGCAGGTTGTGCTAGCAAGCACCCACGCACACACAAACACACACTCATACACAACAAGCACTCTGAATCCCAGCTACTGGATCCACAACGCAGCTTGGCAACTTCCCCCAAAGCCCCTCATTGCTTCCTTCTGGTCAGTCTTTGGTAATACAGCAGACATTCTTCATGTTCCAGTGCCACAGCAGAAGAGGCAAAGGTGGAGGCAGTGTCAACAATGATGAGGTACTGCAGTAGTCCTGTTTGGTTTAGTTGGATATCTGAAAGACATGCAAACACATACTAAATTAGCCATTAGGTGTAACCGAATCCATTACGGAACATCTTGCCAAATACTTTTGAAAACACATTTGCAGTGATCAGTTATCAATTACATGTATTTTTTTATGATAAGCCTGAACGACTGGAGAAATCTGCATGACATCTCCAAACAAGTCTGAGATAAGATCTTATAAAGGTTAGTAGGCTACTCATCTTTCATACATTTCCAGCCTGAAGTAGAAATGGGATCCATTTTCAGAGTAGCACATGCAGTGAATTCAATAAAACAATCAATACGGGTGGAAACATCACATACTAGATGGAGTTTTAAGATGAGAACACCACATCTTTCCATGTTGTACCATCTGTGAATGCCCAAAAGACCTGCATCTAAACACACTATAGGGCCATGGCTTTGGACAAAACGTGGTCCTTGCCTATTAGCTGTAAAGGCTAAACCGTGACTGATTCATAGGGCTTTTTGAATGGACAAATTCAACTGTAGTGTGCTACATAACCTAAGCTTCGTACAAGTTCATCATCATATCAGTATTCACTGGTAGCATTTGAATAGTTCATAGCATACATGAAGGTTTCTGTATAACCCTGAGGCCCAGCTTTCCTCCCTCTCCTCCCCTTGGGACTTGTGATGTTGTGGATACTCGTGGAGAGCAGGTAATGCCAGCAATATTGTCAGGCAGCTATGGTTTCCTCAGGCAACGAACTTAAACTTATCAATGACTGCCAAAATGCCTCTCCTAATCCATGTAGCTTGGGAAACTGATTCACATCATAGAGTAAAGGAGATGCATTGAAATAGAGGGAGGAAAGGGGGATACCTAGTCAGTTGTACAACTGAATGCATTCAACTGAAACCACATGGCTTACCTATAATATCCATGTTAATCATCATTCAAATTATGAAAAAGTATTAGATGTAAAGAAAAAGAAAGTAAAACAACTTTCCCAATGCCCAGAAAGCTTCTTACAGTAGTTGTAGAATAAACTAGGCTAACTTGCACGAGTAGAATAGGCTAAATGTCTGAATGTGTGTGTTTCTTCACCTATGCAAAGAGTGAAACAATAAGTAAGTGTTCAATCATTGTCTACGTACAGTAACTGCACTGGTCAATCAATGAAATGAAAGCCCCTTTAGTTGTATCCACCACCACAAATTATGAAATAGAATAGAATAAATTCGTCTTCCATCTCAGTCATGTAAACACAGATTTTTAAAAAGAGGGAGTTTTGTCTGGAGTGGGGTAGCAAGTGTGGCTAGTTTGAATTGGGAAACCAAATTTCAATCTGAAAGTAAAAATAACTATTTGAGTCAGTGTTGATGAGTCTATCCGATCTACTTGGAGAAATTGAAAAGCCACAGAAACAGAACATTACACTACAACGACTAACGTTAGTCACTAAATACCACTCTGTAATGACCAAACAGTTAACAAATATTATATTGTCACAGTTTTCACCTAACAAGTTGCCAACAACATGTTGTGTTATGAGTCTTTGTTTACAATATAGTTATCCTTCAAGCAATATAGCTAAAGATACTAGCTAGCTATAAATAAATAGTATCGCTGCAAATGACAACATAGTGATTGAACCATTGCATTGAACTCTTTTGGTAGGCATTTGACAAGGAAAATAGACAATGAATTCTGGGCATGTTTGCTAGACGAATTTTTACGCAATGTTGCTTGTTAACTAGCTAGCTACTGGCTTAACCTGCTATTCTCAATTTATATCCAGAGAGTTGAGTCGTTAGCTAGATAACAGTGACAGACCAACTAGACGATAGCGTCTAATGAGTTAGCTAGCTAACAAGTAAGCATAAAGTGACAAACTAAAGCTAGCTTCTGTGACGAAGGCAACTGGCTAAAGAAGGCCTCACATCAAGCTACTGCTGTAGCGAGCTAATTTAGCTCACTCTCGTCCTCTCCGTGCTAGCGGTTCTATGGGCGGCACCTGCTGTCAAGTTGTGTGGGAAAGGCATCAGCTAGCTACCTATAAAAACCTCTACCTGTACGAAGAGGACAATACTTATAATCAAGCTGTGGTTTTAATATTTTTCTACTTGTCAACTCCGGAAATACTTCGTGACAGTGAAAACGTGAGTCGCTTCAACCATGGAAAATGTATCAAATCGTTTCAGACTTGCAAACTAGCTACTAGTATCGCAGCTGAGCTGCTGCTAGCACTGCAGGTCATTTGGGAAGTGGCCAACAGTCTCTGAGATAGTGACTTATCAACAGTTTGTCGTCTTTCTACGCTAGGTTACCACTTTGTAAACTATGAAAAGTGTTAGTTAGTATACTCATCGGGTAATAATTGAAAATAACATCGTTTAACGTTACCGATTGCTCCCAAAACACACCGATCAGTCCCGTACAGCTAAGCAAGCTAATGGCGCCGAGTAGAACAAGCTAAAACTGGGCAGAACATCTAATATTAATTACATAACCTTCATTTCATATCAATCAAGACACACCCTTCTAATATAGTTAGATAGCTATCAGACATAGCTAGATAACATTATACGAGGCTTGTAGCCATACGTAAAAGAAAGTGCATTTCACAACAAAAAAACTGCGTTTGTATTCAGTTCCCAAATATATCAGCGGGCAACTCCTTAATCTTCACAACCGAAATCCATTTGCAGCTAGCTAGCTAACGTTAGCTAGTTAATATACGGGTAAATGCCTTCGGGGGGAAAAAACACCCCTATTTAAACGTGTATAGTATCAACACAAAGAACATATTTACCTGCCTTTATGTTCAAAGTGGATGCATCAACATGTTCACGTATTTATGAGATGTAATATCTTCGCCCCTCGCTAGCTAGGGCTTGATGTTGTTGTCTCGATTTAAGCCTCCCCAGCCGATAACTAAGTAAGCGTTCGATAATTCAGCGTCACCTTCTTCCTCTCCCATCCGCGCTGGTTAACTAGCGCACCTCGCTTGGAGAATATGACTAAATCCGTACTACAGATCAAGCTACCATGAAATATTCGTGCGTAGATGCTGAGTCAGTTTCCAGCCGTACAATTTACGGAGATGCGAATGTTGATCTTTACTGAAATACTGGTCTGTAATTTGGTAACGCATATACCAGCATTTATTTGGTATAGCACAACTTTGGTGTCTTGAGGGTGCTTTCTATATAACCCACTACCACTAGACATAAAAGTAGGTGAGAGTGGGGCAAATTGAGTAGCCCTTGTTTCTAGGAAACCATTAGCTCTTGAAAACCACAGTTTAGTGCCTCCAGTTGACGACCTACACCTCCTCCCCAGTCAGCTAAAATCAGATTTATGGGCAATCTGATGTCTGGATTGGTTTACATCATTTACAGAGATGCGGCCTCTTTAGAAGTCCGAACATTCAAACTTCTTGTGCTTCAGGGAGCTATTATATGCTTCCATTAAACTGGTCTGCACCGCACCACTCATAGTGATTCAGGGCTAATTTCTATAGCCATCCAGCTATTTACAAGCGACTGACTAAACGAAAATACCTTACTTCTTCTGAGACGTTGGAGTCTGTTTCCCGGTGCTTGATATAGGAGCTCAGCCAACATAGCATGAAATAAAAAGGCAGCACAGTTTTCCCAAATGCATCTTCATCTTCATTATGCAGCAAAAACAGCCAAATACACTTGAAGTCAGAGGTTTACAAACACTTAGGTTGGAGTCATTAAAACTCATTTTTCAACCACTCCACAAGTTTCTTGTTAACAAACTAGTTTTGGCAAGTCTGTTAGGACATCTACTATGTGGATGACACAAGTCATTCTTCCAACAATTGTTTACAGACAGATTACTTCACTTATAATTAAATTCACTGTATCACAATTCCAGTGGGTCAGAAGTTTACATACACCAAGTTGACTGTGCCTTTAAACAGCTTGGACAATTCCAGAAAATGATGTCATGGCTTTGTGGGCTAATTGACATCATTTGAGTCAATTGGAGATGAACCTGTGGATGTATTTCAAGGCCTACCTTCAAACTCTGTGCCTTTTTGCTTGACATCATGGGAAAATCAAAAGAAAACAGCCAAGACTGCAGAAAATATATTGTAGACCTCCACAAGTCTGGTTCATCCTTGGGAGAAATTTCCAAACGCCTGAAGGTACCATGTTCATCTGTACAAACAATAGTATGCAAGTATAAACACCATGGGACCCCGCAACCATCATACCGCTCAGGAAGGAGGCGCGTTCTGTCTCCTAGAGATATATGCACTTTGGTGCGAAAAGTGCAAATCAATCCCAGAACAACAGCAAATGACCTTGTGAAGATGCTGGAGGAAACAGGTACAAAAGTATCTATATTCACAGTAAAAAGAGCCACATATTGACACAACCTCAAAGGCCGCTCAGCAAGGAAGAAGCCACTGCTCCAAAACCACCTTAAAAAAGCCAGACTACGGTTTGCAACTGCACATGGGGACAAAGAAATGTCCTCTGGTCTGATGAAACAAAAATAGAACTGTTTGGCCATAACGACCATCGTTATGTTTGGAGTAAAAAGGGGGAGGCTTGCAAGCTGAAGAACACCATCCCAACTGTGAAGCACGGGGGTGGCAGCATCATGTTGTGGGGGTGCTTTGCCTCAGGAGTGACTGGTGCACTTCCCAAAATAGACTGCATCAGGAGGAAAGAAAATTATGTGGATATATTGAAGCAACATCTCAAGACATCAGTCAGGAAGTTAAAGCTTGGTCGCAAATGGGTCTTCCAAATGGACAATGACCCCAAGCAAAATGGCAAAATGGCTTAAGGACAAAGTCAAGGTATTGGAGTGGCCATCACAAAGCCCTGACCTCAATCCCATACAAAATGTATGGGCAGAACTGAAAAAGCATGTGCGAGCAAGGAGGCCTACAAACCTGACTCAATTACACCAGCTTTGTCAGGAGGAATGGGCCAAAATTCACCCAACTTATTGTGGGAAGCTTGTGGAAGGCTACCCGAAACGTTTGACCCAAGTTAAACAATTTAAAAGCAATGCTACCAAAAACTAATTGAGTGTATGTAAACGTCTGACCCACTGGGATTGTGATGAAAGAAATACAAGCTTATAGAACAATTTATATCTACTATTATTCTGACATTTCACATTCTGAAAATAAAGTGATGATCCTAACTGACCTAAAACAGGGAATTTTTACTAGGATTAAATGTCAGGAATTGTGAAAAATGAAGTTTAAATGTATTTGGCTATGGTGTATATAAACTTCTGACTTCAACTGTATATCTTAATCGGATTTTAGTAACCACGTTGTGGCCCTTTTACAAATCATCAATCATGATGGATTTGACAAATATCCACTTTGTTAGATCAGATTTGTTGAATGTGCACCAATCCAGTGTCCTTCCATCCCCTATGGTCTGCATTCCAATTACCTCTTTACCGAATCTATCTCTTTCCAGGAGTTCAAATTAATTTTTGTGTCTTAGAAATCCATACATGAGGTATTATAAAGATCAATTTTATTCAGGAACTTGTTCTGATAGTCTTTTGTCAAAGTTCTCCATGTTTATTGTCAAGGTAGTAAGTTTGTGTGAGGCGCAAGGCATTGCTGTATGTAGTTCGATTTGGCCTCCGCAATTGCGTCACACCCTCCTTATGGACCTTATTGGATCAAGCATAACATGGCTTTTACACACAGGTGTTCGGTGCACGCTTGATAGCTAATTAGCACAGGTCTGTCTTCCGTTAACAAGTGATGTAGGGTAGCCTAGTGGTTAGAGCGTTGGACTAACCGGAAGGTTGCAAGTTCAAATCCCCGAGCTGACAAGGTACAAATCTGTCGTTCTGCCCCTGAACAGGCAGTTAACCCACTGTTCCCAGGCCGTCATTTTTTGGGACCTAACCACTTTTTACATGTGGTTTCTTCCTTCATATCGCCATCTTTTTTTTATTTTATTTGACCTTTATTTAGCTAGGAAAGTCAGTTAAGAACAAATTCTTATTTACAATGACGGCCTATCAAAAGGCAACGGGGGATTTAAAAAATAAAAAAAATCTATAAATATAGGACAAAACACACATCTCGACAAGAGACACCATAACATTACATAAAGAGAGACCTAAGACAACAACATAGCATGGCACCAACACATGACAACACAGCATGGTAGCAACACAACATGACAACAACTTGGTAGCAACACAAACATTGCAGCACACCAACATTGTAGCAGAACAAAACATGGTGCAAACATTATTGGGCACAGACAACATCACAAAGGGCAAGAAGGTAGAGACAACAATACATCACATGAAGCAGCCACAAGTGTCAGTAAGAGTGATTGAGTCTTTGTATGAAGAGATGGAGATAAAGTTGTCCAGTTTGAGTGTTTGTTGCAGCTCGTTCCAGTCGCTAGCTGTAGCGAACTGAACAGAGAGGCTACCCACGGATGTGTGTGCTTTGGGGACCTTTAACAGAATGTGACTGGCAGAACAGGTGTTGTATGTGGAGGATGAGGGCTGCAGTAGATATCTCAGATAGGTGGGAGTGAGGCCTAAGAGGGTTTCATAAATAAGAATCAACCAGTGGCTCTTGCGACAGGTATACAGAGATGACCCCTTTACAGAGGAATATGGTGCAGTGATGTGTCCTATAAGGAGCATTGGTGGCAAATCTGATGGCCGAATGATGAAGAACATCTAGCTGCTGAAGAGCACCCTTACATGCCGTTCTATAAATTATGTCTCCGTAATCTAGCAGGGGTAGGATGGTCATCTGAATCAGGGTTATTTTGGCAGCTGGGGTGAAAGAGGAACGATTACGATAGAGGAAGCCAAGTCTAGATTTAACCTTAGCCTGCAGCTTTGATATGTCCTGAGAGAAGGACAGTGTATCGTCTAGCCACCCTCCCAAGTACTTGTATGAGGTGACAACCTCAAGCTCTAAACCCTCAGAGGTAGAAATCACACCTGTGGGGAGAGGGGCAATTCTTCTTACCAAACCACATGACCTTTGTTTTGGAGGTGTTCAGAACAAGGTTAAGGCAGAGAACTTGTTGGACACTAAGAAAGCTTTGTTGTAGAGCATTTAACACAAAATCCGGGGAGAAGCCAGCAGAGTATTAAACTGGATCTGCATATAAATAGATCCTACTGCCTGAGCTAAGTTGTTGAAATGTTTTATACATATGCGTCTTAGTGTGACCGGTGTGAAATGGATAGCTAGTTAGCAGTGTGCGAGCTAATAGCGTTTCAATCGTTGACGTCACCGAAGTAGTTGTTTCTCTTGCTCTGTAAGGGCTGTGGTTTTTGTGGAGCGGTGGGTAACGATGCTTCATGGGAGGCAGTTGTTGATGTGTGCAGAGGGTCCCTGGTTCGAGCCCAGGTAGGGGAGTGGAGAGGGACGGAAGCAACACTGCTATTTCAGCATTATTCTATTACCAGGGAACTGCCTATATGCAGAATAAACAAATGTAAACTAAAAAGACATTCAAAATAATTTTATTCATAATACATTTTAAAATTCACATACAGTTGAATTATGGTTTTGTTGTGTATAACCATAACATGGTTAGGATAGGAATAAAGATTCCTACTGTGAGACATTACAGAAAATTGTCTTGAACAAATGGATATTCGATTTGAAAAGTGAAAAGAAAAGTGCCACAAACCACATCACAATTCTCTATTCTCCTAAGTGCTTGTGATAAGTGAGTAAAAACTGAAAGTAACATCTTTATGCAAATGAAGCATGTACCAATCCACTCCAGGTTGCAATCCCGAATGCTCACAAAAACACAACATACTAGCCCTTTTGAGTGTTTCTTAATCAAACTTATCTACAGACATATTCACTTGTCAGATGCACTCTACCAGGACAATTAGCAAAGGCTCCTTGTACTCACAAAGTTGTACATAGTCAAAGTATAAAATCAGTAGTTTATCTGTGTCCATGTTGACACCAGTGCAGCAGTGTACGATTTCCTCCTTTGAGTCCCTTTTTGCCAACACACACTGAAGAGAAGTTGTTGTTGTTGGTAATGCAGTTATAGACCCAGGTTGGGGGTGGGTACAGCTTTACTGGGACAGGAAGTCTGAAGGGAAAGGCTGCAGTTTTTACCAATCGGTGGGGCAACTCCTATAGCCGGGCTGTGTTGCTGTAGAATGGGCCAGAATGTGGGGGTGAAATGTAGGCCAGCTGACAGCATCCCTAAAGCCTGATGATGTGGAAGGTGGTACCGTTCTCCACCCACAAAGGGAAAAACGGGAGGAGAATGTAATCTTGAGTGGTTCTGAGATACAATGGAGTCTCCAGGACAAGAAATGGTAGGAGCATCACTGACTTCCCAGAGAGGAGCTATTTCACTTTGTGTTTTTGAATCCTTGGTACTCCTCTCTTCCCCTCCTGCCTTGGTGTGATATGGTTCCTCCAGGCTTTGCTCTCTGGGAAGAGGGGAGCATCTCTGTCCCTTACGGAACTTTGCTCTTCTGTTTTTAAACCACACCTGGAGGAGCATATTATTTTGTTATTGGTTAAGGGTTGACGTGTCTATAACAGTAATATTGATAAAAAGTTTAAAAAGGTAATAGCACCACAGCTGTTATATATATCACAAGAATAAAGTTCCTAAAAGCAGCAGTTCAAATAAATATTATGAATGAAAGCATGCACACAGGCTGGTCCTCTTCGAAGAGCGACCTTTACTGACCTGAATGCGAGCCTCAGGCAGATTGGTGCAGACAGCCAGTCTCTCTCTCATACCTACATCAGGGTACTGGGTCTGCTGGAAGGCTTTCTCTAGAGCCTGTAACTGAGACACAGTGAAGGCTGTGCGGCTCCGACGCTGCTTCTGCTGGTTCCCATAACGGGCCTCCAGTATCAACTCTGTGGGGACAGAAGACAAGCCACAACAAGATTAGAGGTGGTGAAACAGTCAGAGGGATGGGAGATATCAGGCCACACTGAAAATACCAGCATCAATTATCAATTTCAACAAATTTTTCAGGTGGGAAACAGGTCTTTTGACAATAGAATACCAGTTCAGCTGCAATGTTTTGAATGACAAATTATTTTATTTTAAATGTTGTGATTTTTAAAATATAACCTTTATTTAACTAGGCAAGTCAGGCAAGAACACATTCTTATTTACAATGACGGCCTACACTGGCCAAACCCTCGACGACGCTGGGCCAATTGTGCGTATGCCGGTTGTGATACAGCCTGGATTTGAACCAGGGTGTCTGTAGTGACGCCTCTAGCACTGAGCTGCAGTGCCTTAGACCGCTGCGCTACTCGGGAGCCCTAAAACTAGAACTAGAACACTTGTTTGATTGCATGCATCGATTATAGACACAGTCATAAATGACAGTAGTCTACTCTAAATACCTGCAAGTCTTTCAGCAACAGAGAACGTGTGGACCGAGGAGGGATTGGTTGATGGATAAACCGGGTACTGGTCTGCCATCTGGTGGTGGAGGTCGAAAAAGACGGAGTTGACGCTGTGCAGAGGATAGACTCCGTTGCCACTGTCGGATCCCCCGCAGAAATTTAAGGCATTCATAGCGGACCTAAATCCATAGGGTAAAACTGTTTAAGTTATATGGGCCTTACACCATACTAACTAGGCATACAATGGAAAAAAGTATATTGCCTATAGCTTACTGTACAATTTATGTAGGACGCTTGCACTGTGCAATTTGGATTTAGGCTACAGTCTGAACTCACTTAAATAAAAACAGAACAAATGGTAAACATAAGCAACTCTCTTGATCATTAAAAGTAATTGAAAGTTATTATTCTTTACGCATAAACCATTGCCAATTTACTTCAGTAGGCTACCAATATCCAGAAAACAAATTTCAAAACAAAGATCAGATTTTTTAAAAGTATAATATCTGCGGTCTTTTTTCTTTTACCTGAGAAGCACACAAAACAGCAGAAATGAACCTATTCTCGTGAGCTTTTAGAAGTCCACCTATACAGTCCAATAGTTTGAAATGCAGGCCTTATCCTCGTACGCCGCTACCCTTTGTCGTGGCATGGATCTAATTATCTGAAGACCATTCTCACCCACGACTTTTTAAAGAACCATTTACTCCAGCTCCCCTCAACCGTTAGCCAATAGAAAGAAAGGTATTACCCTGGATTAGGTGGGATGAGGGAAAAGAGGGGGTCCAATGGCTCAAGTTTTTTAAACTATTGAATTTGGGGAGATTTACGCAAAGGATCCCCCCTCCATAAACGAGCGTTTCATTCGCTCCTGTTAAAACAATTAAAACAATGTGGTCTGCTAATCTCAGTGGCAGGCCAGATTAAAATAACAGCCATTGATTGTTCTCTGTTCTCAGCCTCCTTTCTCCTAAACTCCCTGCTTTGTCAATCTCCACTTGGAAGGGGTTTGCTTTGCAGTTTGTTTTGCTAACAGGCTACATATTTTGCCCATAAACTGTCAGCCTGTGAAATACAATTTGGACATTGGCCATTGAGACCAATTTCCTAAGGTTCAACTGAGCCAGATTCAAAATCTCCTCAAAGAGAACTATTATCCCACCAAAATAAGGAAAATAATGATAAAACACAACATGCAAATGTTTTTTCCTAATTTGCAAATAGGTTAGGTGGAGTGTGTTTTTCAGTAACACTTGAATTAAACTCAACTTCTTTTCACAAATGCAGTAAACATGACATTACACTTTGTGAAAGTAGGCTGCTGCACTGCACACCCTGAGAAACTTTCAGAACTTCAGTGTCCATGACTAAATCATGCTCTAAGCCAATGGTGTGTACAATATATTGTCATGTAAAGTAGTATGTTGGAATTAAATATGTATCGGAATAGAAATATGATATCCAAATGTTAATGAAATCTGTATCTTGTGGAATGAAAATATGAAAACCCAATTACTCGTATGGATATCACAGTCCATCTAACAAAATGTATTTCTCCTCGCCCCAAAGTCCTGGCACACCTGTGCATTCTGACACATTTCAAATTGTAACACTCTCCAATAAGATCATCTCCAATAACCCAGCTCTAGCTTTAGGCTGAAGGGTTTAGACATGTAAATTCCACTAAGGCCTTAGCGGAGGTGCGAAGGGTGTAAAGGCTAAGCATTCAGTGACAGATTATGCTTCCCACGAGTATCAGTTGTGTCCCAGAGTCAGGGTAAAACACACACCAAGTACACCAGCCATACAGTCAGGAGAGGGGCCATTACCACAACTGGAGCGAAAAGCAGCCACCTCAACGTTTTTAACAACCCTCTGTGTTCTTATCTTCAATTTGTTACTGAAACGTTCATTCTTCCCTTTTACTCTGAACCTCAAGGCAAAAGTCTGGCCGGCGATAAATTAAGATGTTTTCATTTTTGCCCTCGATTCCGCTATTTCTGTAGGACTTTAATTGCATAACACCATGACTAAAAGGTCAAATCAAATCAAATGTTACTGGTCACATAGACGTGATTAGCAGATGTTATTGTGGGTGTAGTGAATGTATTTCTTAGACCTCTTGGGTGGTTCCCTCACTATCAGGCATATTTCTGTTCAAATGTCTGCTGCATTTTATCAGTGACCCACACCGTCAGTCTCAGGGGTCACAATCCCATGCCTTTTTCTTTGGCAATATATACACTCACCACCATGTGTATTTGTACAGTGAAGCTACATTTTTTAATTTGTCTCTATACTCCAGCATTTTGGATTTGAGATCAAATATTTAATATTAGGTGACAGTATGTATACCTTTTATTTTGAGCGTATATTTTAATATTTGTTTTATGTTTAGAAATTAAAGGACTTCATGTATCTAGTCCCCCATTTGAATAATGACTTTATCAAGCTAGTGACTACAAACTCTACAAACATTATATTTTATGTAGTTGTATATTTTATATTTTACAACTACAAACATTATATTTTTTGTAGTTGTTTTGCCCAATAGGAACTGAACATTTGGCATAAAAGGTAACATTCTTGTTCATACTTGTACAGTACTTGTTCATACATTTAGATTCCTAAAATACGAGGATATATGTTGTTTTCTTAGCTTTTTTCCCACTGTTCTTGGCTGTCAAGCTATATAAGTGTCTGATAAAAAGAAGAAATTTAGAAGAGGCTCTGTAGGCCAGCCCCGGAACCTCACTAAAAGGTCCAGGATTAGGTCCCAGAGGCCTTTGTCTCCTCAGTCCGCAGGATTAGGGGAGATTTACTGCAAAGAAAAAAAAGTAGTTATTTCATGGCACTTTCATGATGAAACCTGGCCAAAGCTGTGTTGGCTGGGGGGATTAAAGACACAAAGACTCTGGTTGTGTGCAACCCCCTCCCCATGGCCACCACCCCAACCCACTGCCCTCCTGGAAACCTTCTCCTCCAAAAGGCACACCTCCTCCCCATCCCCACAGAACTGGGTTCCACTCTAAATAAGGGATGTCCTTACTGATTTCTCCCACTGTTCCAAGTCATCCAAAGGGCTCCTCACTGATTGCTTTGTTTGTTTTAAACCCCAGACACCATCCATTAAGTAGTAGGTGATAGAACTGGAAGAATACACAGTACGGATGTCCAATGAGGTGTGTCTGTAAGCAATGTCTCAAAATTCACAATTTGAAACTGGATCTATCAGCAGGCATTATGATTCACATGCCATGTCTTTTCAACACAGTTGAGAATATCATTTCTGCAAATAACCTGGATTACTGTGAGAACAGAGGCAAAAATAAGTTACTGGCTTGCAGTCCCTCCCGAAGTGTGATCTTAAGGGAGTTATCCTCTTCCTGGTAGATCCACTTACACATGCACGGATTAATGGAACTAAAAGACAAAGGTTATCCTTAGTTAGTCACGTCACAATGGTTTCACCATCAAGCAGCTAGGAGCATGTAGGTCTAACTGCAGTTGGCATATTGTTGGGCCTATATGTAAAATAAAAATACTGTTGGAAAGGTGAAAAATATAATCACGGACAAAACATGAAAACATTTTCCTGTTGCATGGTATGTTGCACAAGGAGAAAGCAATCCTGACAGCAAAATTGTGTGTAATAGATCACAAGAAATGATTGTTTGGTAAAAGCTAAAATTCTAATGCTATGAATGAAACAAGAAATGGCAAGTTCATACTCCCACTATCAAACGCTTTGGAGTAGGATCAGTTTGAAGAACAAAAAGCTACCAGTTTATCCAATGTGTTCCATCCTGCCCATCCACTGAATATTGTTTTAATAATATTCAGATTGGTAAAAAAACTAAAAAAACTACAGGGGAGCCTGGAGAGGGCAGAGGGGGGCTGATTTTGTATTCTAAAAGTGTTTTTGTTAATGTCTCCGGTTGAGCAGATGTTTCCGTTTGAGAGCAGCAGTCTGAGGAACAACCCCTAAAGCACCCCTCTCCTTAATTACTTATCAATAGTGGAAATTTGTATTGACAAGTGGCTATCAAGACAGGAGCTTTGTAGTTGTCAGTTAACAGTGGGAGAGCATCTCAAAGGAGAGGCCCCTTGGACACCAACTGGATCGATCGGCACGCTAACACATTAGAGGCCTTCAGGCCTGCCCAGTCAGGACTGGGACATGGGGACCAGAAGAAAGCGGGTAAGGGGCTGAAGACGACTTCATTGGGGGAAAATCGATGGGGCCAGCTGCCCTTTCACCCATAGGGGACAGGGATAGCGAGCGGCAGGTCAGTAGCTCTTCTTAAGCCCCAGTGTGTGCCAGGATCACACGTGAGCCCTGACACTAGCTATGACACACACATAATAAAATAGGAGCTATAGGGGTATCTGTGTTGTCCCTTTACCATTGAATAACTGCTTTAGCATAAAAAAATAGAATAAAAACACATTGAGTAATACTGAATGCTAAGGACATAGAACCTGAACAGCATATATTAATATAATTTGAAAAATGTAACTCATCCCTACCAGTTGCTCTCATAACTATCAGCCATTAAAATCATCCAACCAGCCTCAAACCAATCTATCAAGCTCATCTAATAGATCTGAAGTGGAGCATTGGGATCTCTGAAACGCATTGATTTTGGTTAACTGGGCATTAGTAATTCCATTCTTATGAGGCCTAGAGGTATTAACTTCATATGATCTCCACCCAACCCCCAGGGAGATTTGCCACAGGCAGCTCCTCTGGCAGATCAATATGAGAAACTGAGTAAAGATCAGTCACTTAATTGGGCAGCATGAGTCTGAGTTAATGACAGAGACAGGGACAGGCGGCTGCTAGGCATGCCTGGGGGGTCAAGGGAAGCAGCGGAGGGCCGGGTAGAGGCTGGCGAGGACCAAAGAGAGCACACACAGATGATCTTTCAAATGGACTCGCCTATTATGGGCCATAATCCAAAGTCAAAACAAAGGCCTAAGTCAAATTGTAAGCATCTGCTATGATTCACACAGATTCGTTAAGGTAACTGCAGAAAATCATTTACATTTCAACTCATGAAAAAAATAACTTGTTAGCTTTCAGGTCAATATGAAATGTTTATTCAGGAAAAGTTTTCAGTACTAAGCATCAAACACTATGCTGTCCTGTCACAATATGTAATTGATACACAGTACAACTGGGATCATACAATAATAAGTTAACGATATACTTTTAAGGAACCTAACCAAAGTAGAAAAAGTTCAAAAGAATTCAAAGGTCATGAAACAAATTCTCTCAATAAGTTTGATAGGGATGTGGTTAGTGAGTAACTTCTGTTCAGTGTTTGGAGGGATAAACCAGACTTCTCCCAGCATGGGGTAAGCGTGAGTGCTCCCGCCTGCACAGAGCCAGCACCAACCCTGGCCCCTACCGACCCCCAGCAGTCAAAGGTGAACAGAGGGAGCACACTGATCGATTTTGATAATGAAGACCTCTAGACACTCTTAGAGATGCTTCTCCCCACATGCTCAAATCTCTGCTGCATTCAAACACTAGGTATCCCCCTCCCTGTCAGTAGAATACTGTGTGGTTATTGATCTGTGCTAACTAGGTCTTTAATACCTGGGGTCAAGAGATCTCTGGCCTCAGTTGGGGAAATGCATGGTGACATGTGACGGGAGGAGCTCAAGAGGCAAAAATGTGGAGCCTGGTGAAAAATAAAGAATGGGCCTCTCCACTTAGCATTTCTGTCCTGTTTTGTATCCCTAACACATCTGCGAAGAAAAGGAGACAATACCAACGCACCTTCCGTCAGAGTACACACACAGGGTAGAGAGATGTGACAGCTGCAATAGCAATAATGTACTGTACTATAAACACACATGATATGCACTAACATAAATAAACCTTAACTTACATTTGGAAAACTATACATTACACACTGTGTACAATACTTTAAGGACACCTTACTAATATTGAGCCCCCCTTCACCTCCCGTTTGCCCTCAGAACAGCCTCAAATCGTTGGGGCATGGACTCTATAAGGTGTCGAAAGCGTTCCACAGGGATGCTGGCCCATGTACCATGTAGACTACAATGCCTCACACAGTTGTGTCAAGTTGGCTGGATGTCCTTCGGGTGGTGGACCATTCTTGATACACACGGGAAACTGTTGAGCGTGAAAAACCCAGCAGCGTTGCAGTTCTTGACACAAACCGGTGTTTGGATCTTAAGTCTTGTCCATTCACCCTCTGAACGGCACGCATACATACCTCATGTCTCAATGCTTAAAAATACTTAACCTGTCTCCTCCCCTTCAGCTACACTGATTGAAGTAAATTTAACAGGTGACATCAATAAGGGATCTTTCACCTGGTCAGTCTATGTGATGGTGTTCATAATGTTTTGTATACTCAGTGAAGTAGGCACTTCTTGTTAGTGATGTTATGTTTATCCTGCTTTGACATAAGCAGAAAAAAAGGTTTACTTTGAAATTATTAAGTAAACCAGATCTTTTCAATCTTTTTAATAGAAAAAAGATAATACAAAAGAAAACAATTTACAGCAGAAGTTTTTTCTACCAGTATTTGTTATACCATATATAAAAATGATAGGCGTTATTTAATATAAATGGTTCCATATCGGTCTACATTGAATAACTAAATTGCTGCATAATGTGGACACAGGCAAAGATAGAAACTAAGTTACTTTAATGCCGTGTACAGAACAGAGATGGTGAAGCTCATGGTCAAGCTATTCAACACAATATCTCTAATCAACCACTCCAGGACAATTTTAGACATTCATATTTCTGGTTTGGGTTCTGACCAAGTCCGTCATGATGAATCAAGTTTGAGAGCCACCAAAATACTAAGAGACTGACCACATTTAATGTAACGTGAGAACAGAGTGCAAGTTGGGCCGAGGATGCAGCTCGGCAGCAATAGCATTTTCACCCTAACAATGTGAACAAGTCCAATGCCCTGACAAGTCTGTCATTTTCATTTGATAGAAAGGTTATATTTGATGGGAGCCATCGATGTAACCCCCCCTCCCGTCTTTCAGAAATAGATGGCGGGAGGAGAAGAATAGATACCAACAAAAACTGGTGACAATCATTTATCATGGATCTTCTAAATGAAATGCCTAAACAGTAAATTAAAACACTGCTGATTTCTGCTCTTTCCCTGCTTGCTCCAGCGAGGGCTCTGGCTCTGCTGTATTCCAACAAGGCCGGAGCAGCACCTGTTCACTTTGGCCCACCTGTCCAGGCAACGTAGTGATTTGGCTGTCTGTGCAGATCTCTGCAGAGGAGCCTATTCTCACCCTCTGTCAAGGTCCTATCCCAGTCAGTGGAACACATGTGCTGTGGCTGTTTTGGAATACCTGAAGCGTTCCTGCTACTTCTTTCTTGTCAAGTTCTGGGCTGATGGCTTCTCAGACTGACAGTTCTTTCTCCGGGCCTCCAGCGCCCCGCCTCTCTCCCTCCCTGCCTGTCTGCAGCAGTCCGGTTAGAGGGGAGGTGGGCGGTGAAGAGAAGGCAGAGGTCACCTCTTCACCTTGGCGTCTTCTCGGATCTTCCACATCATAAGCTCCATGCAGGCGCAGGCATCCTCACTGGAGTCATGACCTTCAACTGAAACCAGAGAGAGGGAAATGGCCTACATGACCTTCAACTGAAACCAGAGAGAGGGAAATGGCCTACTAAGGATTTGTTGACATGTGACCAAAAATAGGAAAGCAACAATCTCAAAGATTTTACTGAGTTACAGTTCATAAAAAGGAAATCAGTCAATTGAAATACTGTAAATTCATTAGGCCCTAATCTACAGATTTCAATATGACCGACTGGAAATACAGATATGCATCTGTGGGTCACAGAAAATGTACCAAAGAAAGTAGGGGCGTGGATCAGAAAATCAGTCAGTATCTGGTGTGACCACCATTTGCCTCATGCAGTGCGACACATCTCCTTCCCATAGAGTTGATCAGGCTGTTGATTGTGGCCTGTGAATGTTGTCCCACTCCTCTTCAATGGCTGTGTGAAGTTACTGGATATTGGAGGAAACTGGAACACGCTGTCGTACACGTCGATCCAGATCATCCCAAACATGCTCAATTGGTAACATGTCTGGTGAGTATGCAGGCCATGGAAGAACTGGGACATTTTAATCTTACAGGAATTGTGTACGGATCCTTGCAACATGGGGCCATGCATTATCATGCTGAAACACGAGGTGATGGTGGCGGATGAATGGCATGACAATGGGCCTCGGGATCTCGTCACGGTATCTCTGTGCATTTAAATTTACATCAATAAAATGCAATTGTGTTAGTTGTTCATAGCTTATGCCTGCCCATGCCACGGGGCACTCTGTTCACATCAGCAAACCGCTTGCTCACACGCTGTCTGCTATCTGCTCGGTATAGTTGAAACCGGGATTCATCCGTGAAGAGCACATATCTCCAGCGTCAGTGGCCATTGAAGGTGAGAAATTGCCCACTGAAGTCTGTGACAACCCTGGTGAGGACGACGAGCAAACAGATGAGCTCCCCGGAGACTGTTTCTGACAGTTTGTGCAGAAATTCTTCAGTTGTGCAAACTGTCCGGGCCGCTGGTCTCAGACGATCCTGCAGGTGAAGAAGCCGGATGTGGATGTCCTGGGCTGGTTACACGTGGTCTGCGGTTGTGAGGGCGGTTAGAAAATACTTGCCAAAATCTCTAAAACGACCTTGGAGGCAGTTTATGGAAGAGAAAATAACATTCAATATCCTGGCAACAGCTCTGGTGGACATTCCTGCAGTCAGCATGCCAACCACACTCTCCCTCAACTTGAGACATCTGTGGCATTGTGCTGTGTGACAAAACAGCACATTTTAGAGTGGCCTTTATTGTCTCCAGCACAAGGTGCACCTGTGTAATGATCATGCTGTTTAATTAGCTTCTTGATATGCCACACCTCTCAGGTGGATGGATTATCTTGGCCAATGAGAAATGCCCACTATCAGGGATGTAAACTAATTTGTGCACAACATTTGAGAGAAATAGGATTTTTGTGCATATGGAACATTTCTGGGATCTATTATTTCAGCTCCTGAAACCAACACTTTACATATACTTTTTAAATATTTTATTTACATTTCCCAGTATACAGTTGAAGTCGCAAGTTTACATACACTTAGGTTGGAGTCATTAAAACTAGTTTTTCAACCACTCCACAAATTTATTTTTAACAAACTATAGTTTTGGCAAGTCGGTTAGGACATCTACTTTGTGCACAACACAAGTAATTTTTCCAACAATTGTTTACAGACAGATTATTTCACTTAAAATTCACTGTATCACAATTCCAGTGGGTCAGAAGTTTACATACACCAAGTTGACTGTGCCTTTAACTTGTTTGGGATAGGGGGCAGCATTTTCACTTTTGGATGAATAGCGTGCCCAGAGTGAACTGCCTCCTACTCAGTCCCAGATGCTAATATATGCATATTATTATTAGTATTGCATAGAGTATCGGATAAAACTGTTTGAATGATGTCTGTGAGTATAACAAAACTCATATGGCAGACAAAAACCTGAAAAAATCCAAACAGGAGGTGGGAAATCTGAGGTTTGTCGTTTTTGAACTCAGCCCCTATTGAATACACAGTGGGATATGGGTTATTTTGCACTTCCTAAGGCTTCCACTAGACGTCAACCATCTTTAGAACGTTGTTTCAGGCTGCTCATGTGAAGGGGGGCCGGATGGGAGCTGTTTGACTAAGGGGTCTGCCTACAGCCTCGTTCTCAGTCACGCACTTTCACGAGTGACCTGCGTTCCATTGCTTTTCTACAGACAAGGAATTCTCCGGTTGGAACATTATTGAACTTTTATGATAAAAACATCCTAAAGATTGATTCTATACTTAGTTTGACAAGTTTCTTCGACCTGTAAAATAACTTTTAGAACGTTTCGTCCGAATGGACCAGATCGCGCTTTTGTTTTTGTTTTTTACCAAACGCCCTAACAAAAGAAGCTATTGAACATAAATGGACATAAATGATGGACATTATCGAACAAAACAAGCATTTATTGTGGAACTGCAATTCCTGGGAGTGCGTTCTGATGAAGATCATCAAAAGGTGAGTGAATATTTATAATGCTATTTATGAATAATGTTGACTACCCAACATGGCGGATATTCATCTGGCTGGTTTGGGCGCCATTCTCAAATCAAATCAAATTTATTTATATAGCCCTTCGTACATCAGCTGATATCTCAAAGTGCTGTACAGAAACCCAGCCTAAAACCCCAAACAGCAAGCAATGCAGGTGGAGAAGCACGGTGGCTAGGAAAAACTCCCTAGAAAGGCCAATACCTAGGAAGAAACCTAGAGAGGAACCAGGCTATGTGGGGTGGCCAGTCCTCTTCTGGCTGTGCCGGGTGGAGATTATAACAGAACATGGTTCTCAGATTATGCTTTTTCCGTAAAGTATTTTTGAAATCTGACACAGCGGTTGCATTAAGGAGAAGTGTTACTAAAGTTCCATGTATAATAGTTGTATTTTCATCAACATTTATGAGTATTTCTGTGAATTCATGTGGCTCTCTGCAATATCACTGCATGTTTTGGAACTACCGAACGTAACACGCCAATGTAAAATTAGATTTTTGGATATAAATATGAACTTTACAGAACAAAAAATACATGTATTGTGTAACATGAAGTCCTATGAGTGTCATCTGATGAAGATCATCAAAGGTTAGTGATTAATTTTATCTCTATTTATGATTTTTGTGACTCCTCTCTTTGGCTGGAAAAATGGCTGGGTTTTTCTGTGAGTTGGTAACCTAACAATCGTTTGTGAAGCTTTCACTGTAAAGCATTTTTGAAATCAGACACTGTGGCTGGATTAATGAGAATTTAAATCTTTAAAATGGTGCCTAATACTTGTATGTTTGAGAAATGTGATTTCTGTTGATTTCTGTTGAGTTGATTTGGCGCCCTGCGAATTTCATTGGCTGTTGGTGTGGGGTTCCGCTAGCCAGTCCTAGACAGGTTAAACAGCTTGGAAAATTCCAGAAAATTATGTCATGGATTTAGAAGCTTCTGATGGGCTAATTTACATAATTTGAGTCAATTGGAGGTGTACCTGTGGATGTATTTCAAGGCCTACCTTCAAACTCTGTGCATCTTTGCTTGACATCATGGGAAAATCAAAAGAAATCAACCAAGACCTCAGAATTTTTTTTGTAGACCTCCACAAGTCTGGTTCATCCTTGGGAGCAATTTCCAAACGCCTGAAGGTACCACGTTCATCTGTACGTTCAATAGTACGCAAGTATAAACACCATGGGACCATCTCCTAGAGATGAACGTACTTTGGTGCGAAAAGTGAAAATCAATCCCAGAACAACAGCAAAGGACCTTGTGAAGATGCTGGAGGAAACAGGTACAAAAGTATCTATATCCACAGTAAAACAAGTCATATATCGATATAACCTGAAAGTCCGCTCCGCAAGGAAGAAGCCACTGCTACAAAACCGCCATTAAAAAAGCCAGACTACGGTTTGGCATCATGAGGAAAGAAAAGTATGTGGATATATTGAAGCAACATCTCAAGACACCAGTCAGGAAGTTAAAGCTTGGTCGCAAATGGGTCTTCCAAATGGACAATGACCCCAAGCATACTTCAAAAGTTGTGGCAAAATGGCTTAAGGACAACAAAGTCAAGGTATTGGAGTGGCCATCACAAAGCCCTGACCTCAATCCCATAGAAAATGTGTGGGCAGAACTGAAAAAGTGTGTGCGAGCAAGGAGGCCTACCTGAAATGTTTGACCCAAGTTAAACAATTTAAATGCAATGCTACCAAATACTAATTGAGTGTATGTAAACTTCTGACCCACTGGGATTGTGATGAAAATACAATTATTCTGACATTTCACATTCTTAAAATAAAGTGGTGATCCTAAGTGACCTAAAAAAGGGAATCTTTACTAGGATTAAATGTCAGAATGGTGAAAAACTGAGTTGTAAGGTGTATGTAAACTTCCGACTTCAACTGTATATCATAGGAACAATAATAAACATGGTAATGAGGTTTTAGCTGCTCACCGCTGTCCTGTATGATGCGTTTGAGGTGGTCTGCCATGAGGTTCCTTAGGGCCCGCTTGTAGGGCAAGCCCAGGCGATGGGGGAACACGATCGCTGTGTCCACTACAGTGCTGTGTATGACCTATGAAGACAGCAGAGAGAGGTACAGAGTGAGTGGGCCACATCACAACCACACACACATAATGACCAGAGGGCAATCAGATTAGGGGAGTGTGTATGTTTACCTTGAGGGCAAAAAGGTCACTCTCCAGGCTGTGTCCTATGAGGATGGATTCAGCGTTGAACATGTTGAGCATCACCGCCTGCACGTCTCTCAGGGTGATGCTGGCATTCTCCAGATCCTCCTCCGTTACACCCGAAAACCTGTGCAAAACATGATGAACATTGTTATTTTGTCCTTGTGTGCACGCGCATGCTAGCTATATCTCCACACTAAAGACTGAACAAAAATCTTCTGTATCCATTACCGTGTGTTGTAGTCTACCACTTTACTTTCAGGCTTAACAAATGTGTCATAGATGACTTTCAGCTCAGAGTTGATAACAGTCACCCTGGTCAGCTCCAGACCCTGCTTTGTGTAGCACTGTTACAGAGGAGTGAGAGAAAGAGAGAGGACACATTATATAGGGTATAGAGAGCCACTCTCAGCACTCAAACAGCTAATTGTGCCTGAAGGAAAGCAGCGCAGCAGCCAGCTCACCATCTCACAGTCCAGGGCATAGACTCCACAGTTGCCATCCGGGGGCAGCTGTTTCTCAAAGGTCTGAACGTAGCCACCCAAAGACTCTTTGCGGCCGTCCTGAACATGTTGCTTTGAACAGAGAAGACGCAAGGTGGACCACCTTTTAAAAATAATGGTGGAATTTACTCATTCTTAAATATAAGCACAGAGATGGGATTCTGAGGAGGCATCAGGTCGAATGAAGTAGCACAGTCACGATGTGCCATGGACAACACTGCCCCCTTCTGTTCCCATAACAGTTCAGTATTCACATTATTACTGGGTTCTGATTGTATAAATGCAATGCAGAGGAACTGCATGGTGTTACCTTAGACACGGAGCAACCAGGAGAGCCCACAGTTCCTGAGCAGCAGTTGTAGTTGGTTTCCCAGCCTCCCGACACTATTCATAGACGGATAGAAGCCCTTACTAGTTCCATCCAATGGCCAACTACATTCAAATCCTAACATCTTGCAAAAATTAAGTTATTAGGTTATTAGACAGAAGAAACAGACCTTTATGTCTGCGCAGACGGCCCCAGTGGTGATTACACTCCTCCTTGCGAACACAGTTGCCGTTGGCATTGATCTTATACTCGGCCCCACATCGACAGCACACCTTGGCAAACGCTTGGAACGAGAAGAGATTAGTGGAAGAATTTTTTTTTTATGTGTCTGGTCGAGAAGGATTGGATCCACCCCCAGACTGAGAAGGGTTTGTAGGTGCTCTGTAAAGACTTACGGTCAACGTTGTTCTTCTCTGGGACGTTGTGGACCACGGCTCGACCTGAGCGCTCAGGGTGTGGCCTAGGGTATCCATGCTCCTGCAGCCGTTCCTCTGTCATCAGATAGTCCCTCAGCTTCCGGTACAGAGTAGCACCTACAGCAGACCAGATAACACATAGCTAGGATACAAACCCCCACTGCCTCTGCCGCCAGTAAAACCAGCTCCAACCAGACGAGGACTAGCTACTCACCACTGAGTTTCTCTGCCTGTTGCTTGCCCGTCCTGTTTATCGTGAAGCTGGTCTTGGCAGCGAGGCGTCCCCCCAGCACTTCTTCATGGGACTGGGACTTCCTGTTCCCCACCACTGCAGGGTTCACTGAAAGACAAGCAAGCTGATAAGACTCTGATATACAGTTAGTTTGGTGTTTTTCACCTAATGGTAAAACATTTTGGGGGGTGAAATGTTTCTCCTAGATCTGTGCCAAATGGCAATGACTAACATGAGCACTGCAACTACACCAAACACCATCCGCTTGTAATTGCTACATGGATACTGTATGTATCAGTGACATACTGGCAACGAGTGAGTTGGGGGAGCTGCTCTTGCTGCGTAGCTTCTTCAGGGAGTTGACTGCCACGTTGAGGTAGATGTTCTTACTGCTGCTCCGGTCATACACCACCTTCTCCTCCTCCAGGGCCTAGAGAGACCGTCAGCTGTTACAACCATCAATCCATATATACAAGTAGAGAGAGTGGCACACTATGAATAAGCACCTAAAAATGTGTACAGGTAAACCAACTGAAACCACATCAAAGATTTCACAAACATAACTCATCCACCCTTCTCTGAAATGGGATACCACTAGCTGTGCTATGAGCACACATACTTTACTGTAGACATGGATCAATTTGATGATGAATCAGTTCATCCCTGTGTGGTCTCATACCATTTGGAAGGCCAAGTCTTCAGAGGGGCAGAACTTCATACACTCGTCTATAAATGTGTTGAGGTATCGCTGGCGGACGTTGGTGGGAACTTTGGCCCCAAACGCGGTGGGAATAACTGGCCGCTTCATTGCAGAGCTCTGAGAAAAGAAAAATCATGTCAATTACAATGGACGCTAAGATCCATTTTATGGGTTATTGTGGCATAATATAAATGTCTGGCGTTACCTTCATTGTGGGAGTGTGTGCCACCCTCTTCTGTACAATAGTGGTAGTGGTCTTTGACAGGATGCCGGCTGATGTTTGGGCCTTCACAGAGAGACCTGCTGGGAGGGTACTGGTGGGCGACAACACTCTGCTGCCCGCCGACTTCGCCACGGCAAGACCTTCAGTCAGATACAGAAAGGCTTCTCAACAACACACCTTAAATTACACTTCTCTGGTCTCATATTGTTTGTGCAATTGTAATGTATGTAAACTGTGTTAGGTAACATGACCTACATGGTGTGGAAGATAAAACTTGAAACTACTATTAGTCGTATGTACAGGATACACATGATATACACCGTCCAACGAAATGCTTACTCGCAGGTTCCTTCTCGACAATAAGAAATAAATAAGAACGGACAAGCTTTCCTACCAGATTTGGAAGAGGATGGTAAAGGGGTGGGGCGGTGGGCTACTCTCTTCCTCTCCCCAGGGAAAGGGCTGGATGTGGAGGCAGTCTTCACAGCTGCAGCCAGCTGGGCAGCCTGCTGCTGTGCTATCTGCATACGCTGGTAACAGATCTCCTGGGCAGTCAGTCTCCTGTATGGTGGAGGCTTCGGGGTTGCCTCAGTCTGAAACACAGAATCCAGTTTGTAATCAATGAAAGGCTTTTTGCTACTTGAGTTACCATAGAGAGGTGGGTAAATACCAGAGAACAAACTCACACTTCCTTTGGCTGAGAAATGTGAAACCCTTTTCCTCTGACCGGGGAAAAGAGTGGTTTGATTGCTCTCTGTGGAATCCTCATCCTCCGAATCTTTAGAGGGCTGGGAAGGGAGGGAAACTTTGAGCAAATGTACAGTACATTTCATACAATATTCTACGAATACATACTGAACAAAAATATGAACGCAACATGTAAAGTGCTGGTCCCAAGTTTCATGAGCTGAAATAAAAGATCCCAGACAATTTCCTTATGCACAAAAATATTCCTCTCAAATTTTGTGCATAAATATGTTAACATCCCATGTTAGTGAGCATTTCTCTTTTGCCAAGATAATCCATCCACCTGACAGGTGTGGCATATCAAGAAGTTGATTAAACAGCATGGTCATTACTCAGGTGCACCTTGTGCTGGGGGCAATAAAAGTCATAAAAAATGGGAAGTTTTGTCACAAAACCACAGATATGTGAAATTTTGAGGGAGTGCGCAATTGGCATGCTGACTGCAGGAATATCCACCAGAGCTGTTCCCAGATAATTTGATGTTAATTTCTCTACCACAAGCCACTTCAATGTCGTTTTAGAGAATTTGGCAGTACATCCAACTGGCCTCACAACCGCAGACCACATGTAACCACGCCAGCCCTGGACCTCCAAATCCGGCTTCTTCACCTGCTGGATCGTCTGAGACCAGCCCCCCAGACAGCTGATGAAACCGAGGAGTATTTCTGTCTTTAATAAAGCCCTTTTGTGGGGAAAAACTTCTGATTGGCTGGGCCTGTTCTACTCAGTGGGTGGGCCTATGCCCTCACAGGCCCACCCATGGCTGCGCCCTTGCCCAGTCATGAGATGAATGAATGAATTTAATTACCGGATTCCTTATATGAACTGTAACGGAATAAAATCGCAAAATTTATTTTTTTGTTCAGTATGATATTGGAGACAAAAACATTAGATTCAGTCCCATTCTTAAAATAATGACACCATTACTGACCTGAACTAACAGAATAAACAGCAGTGAATGCTAAACCAAGGAAATATTATACAAAACAAGCAACAATGAAGGGACATGGCAACCTATGGGTACCTTGGCTTGCCTTCCCTTGTCCTCAGTCTTCACATCCTTGGATTCATTGAAGATCCGTAAGCACTCCTCCATTGGGTCATCATCCAGGTCAAAGTCCATGTCCACCTGCAGACTGGAGTAGTCCACCCCACAATCATCCATGTCACCATAGCCTCCGTCATCTTCTGCACCAACATCTTCATCCTCTGAGGATGAGGGGGTGAGCTCTGAGACATTCCTCCTAGTCAAACTCCCCCTCTTGACAGGAGCAACTGACTTCCTCACAATTGTCTCCTCTTCCTCCTCACTTTCCTCCTCTACACTCTCATCACCAAACAGATCTACGTGACTCAGAGATCTTTGTTTCACCTTTCCTGGTTTGCCATCAGAGGAGCTACTGCTGCTTTTCTTCACCTGGTCTTTACCGATTTTAGAACTCCCTTTGTTTACTTTCTTTGAATCTTTTTCTCTTTCATTGCTGTCATATTTACCATTCTTGTGTTCTTTAAACTTAGAGTCCTTTCCCTTGTCTGAAGTCTGCAGTTTACTATCCCCACCTCCCTTTTCTCGCTCATTCTCCCGCTTGCTTGACTCCCCTTTAAATGTGTCTGTCCTTATCTTACTCTTTCCATCACTTCTCTTGTCTCCCTTTCCCTCCTTGCCTTTGTCTATAGATGTATCCTTTATCTTGCATTTTTCTTCTTTCTTTCCCTGATTCTTGCGGTCTCTCTTTGCAGCTTCGTGGCTTGATTTCTTTGAATCACTTATTTTCTCACCATCCCCTGCTCCTTTTTTATTACTACTACCACCAGCACCACCACCACTCTTTTTACTGGACTCCTTTTCAGATTTATGCACATTCTTTACTTTGCTGCTCTTCACTAGGCTGGTTTTACCTGCCACTATTTCAGTCTCTGGCTTGTCTTTCTGCCTAGCTACTATTTCCTGGTTCTCCAAGTCCTCTGACTCCCAGTGTGCGGCGTCCTGCTGCTTTTTAGACTCCTGACTCCTCTGTTGTTTCAGCCCACCTACGGCTCCTTCCGCCCTCTCTCCTTTCCCTGGACCTGAGGCTTCCTCCACTGACCCACTGCTGCTTTTCCTCCTCTGCAGACGGCTGAGAGAGGTGGGTCGATACTCTATCCCAGAGCTCTCTTCATCAGACTCAGAGAAACTGGCAGTGTACTTCAGTGGGTCTGGTATTACCTGCCGAGGCTTCTTAATGGTTGGCACATATTCCTCATCCGTTGACTGCTTTCCTGTCCCTGACAGGTGAGGTCTCTTTTTTCCTTCACCCTTAGTAGTTCCTGTCCTCTGGGGTTTCTTATTCTTGCCAGCTATTTTTGCTGAATAGTTGCAGAGAGGGTCATATTCCATGTCTGTGGATGGTTTAGAATGATCCACTGTGTACTTATACTTGGAGCAGGATGCAATAGTGGAGTATTTAAGACTAGTAGGCAAAGAGTGTTGATGAGGAGTTTGTGTTCGAGGAACAGGCTTTTTCACAGCTATTTTGGTAACTGAGGTGGGCACATATTCCATGGAGCTGGCATGGTTGTCTTTGCTGTCGGAATCCAAGGTGTACTTACTGGAGCGAGGGGTAGGGTTGTAATCAGCTGTTGTAGTCATCTGATAACTGCCTGGGTCATACGCCAAGTGTGATGTCACGGCCAGTGGTTTTGGCCATTTAGTAACCACTTTGGGGGAACTGTCGGTAGGGTCATATTCCTGATCCCCGATTCGTGAGAGTTTCTTCTTTTCCCGCTCCACCTCACTGCGTACCTCCTCGATGGCACGATTGACCAACTCAAGCTCCAAGGCACCCATGTCCACTGTTGCAGCAGGCTCCCCATCCTGTTGCTCCTCAGGTCTCACTACCTCTGGTTTGAATGGGTCATAGCCGCATTGCTCTGGAGAGAGCCATGAGATACAGATTAGAATGAGCAAATTGTCTATAATTTTCAACTGTAAGAATAATGTACAGTTTTACAGTACTGTAATAGTTCCATTGAATACGTTCTAGTCGGTCTGCCTTGGAGTGAAATAAAGTTTCAAATGCCGTTGTCAACCAACCTGACTTGAGACGCAGAAATATTCCAATCTAAAGGGTTAACATCCATACACCACTTACCCTCCCCCCGTCAGAGAGAGACACGTCCCCCTCAGAGAGCCAGCTGCATCCCTTAATGTTGAGGACGTGGTAGTTACTGACAAGAAGCACATCACCACTTCATTAAGTCAGGATTCCTATTTGACTTAGCCATGCCTCGTTGCCCGTCCAACATTTCCTCATCTCCCACCCCTTCTAAATGTGACTATCCCCGATGCTTCTCCCTCTTTTTCCCCTGCCCCGCTACAAAGTTTCTCCCTGCAGGCAGTCACAGAGTGAGGTGCTGAAGGAGCTCCTTAAACTTGACCCCAAAAAAACATCTGGGTCAGATGGTTTAGACCCTTTCTTCTTTAAGGTTGCTGCCCCTGTCATCGCCAAGTCCCTCTCTCCTTTTGGGGGTGGTTCCCATTGCTTGGAAGGCAGCCACAGTTCGTCCTTTATTTAAAGGGTGAGGTCAAGCTGATCCTAACTGTTATAGGCCTATTTCTATTTTGCCCTGTTTATCAAAAGTGTTGGAAAAACTTGTTGATAATCAACTGACTGGCTTTCTTGATGTCTATAGTATTCTCTCGGGTATGCAATCTTCTTTCCGCTCAGGTCATGTATGTGTCACTGCAATCTTAAAGGTCCTCAATGATGTCACCATTGCCCTTGATTCTAAGCAACGTTGTGCTGTTTTTTTATTGACTTGGCCAAAGCTTTTGTTACGGTAGACCATTCCATTCTTGAGGGTCAGCTAAGGAGTATTGGTGTCTCTGAGGGGTCTTTGTGCTGGTTTGCTAACTACCCCTCTCAAAGAGTGCAGTGTATAGTCAGAAAATCTGCTGTCTCAGCCACTGCCTGTCACCAAGGGAGTACCCCAAGGCTCGATCCTAGGCCCCACGCTCTTCTCAATTTATATCAACAACATAGTTCAGGTATTAGGAAGCTCTCTCATCCATTTATATGCAGATGATACAGTCTTATACTCAGCTGGCCCCTCCCCGGATTGTGTTAAATGCTCTACAACAAAGATTTCTTAGTGTCCAACAAGCTTTCTTGTTCTGAACAAGGTCATGTGGTTTGGTAAGAAGAATGCCTCTCTTCCCAAAGGTGTGATTACTACCTCTGAGGGTATAGAGCTTCAGGTAGTCACCTCATACAAGTACTTGGGAGGGTGGCTAGACGGTACACTGTCCTTCTCTCAGCACACTCATACAAGTACTTGGGAGGGTGGCTAGACGGTACACTGTCCTTCTCTCAGCACATATCAAAGCTGCAGGCTAAAGTTAAATCTAGACTTGGTTTCCTCTATCGTAATCACTCCTCTTTCACCCGAGCTGACAAACTAACCCTGTTCCGATGACCATCCTACCCCTGCTAGATTACGGAGACATAATTCATAGAACGGCATGTGAGGGTGCTTTTGAGCAGCTAGATGTTCTTTACCATTCGGCCATCAGATTTACCACCAATGCGCCTTATAGGACACATCACTGCACTCTATATTCCTCTGTAAACGGGTCATCTCTGTATACCTGTCGCAAGAGCCACTGTGGGGTGCTTATTTATAAAACCCTCTTAGGCCTCACTCCCCCCTATCTGAGATATCTACTGCAGCCCTCAAGCTCCACATACAACACCCGTCCTGCCAGTCACATTCTGTTAAAGGTCCCCAAAGCGCACACATCCCTGGATCACTCCTCTTTTCAGTTTGCTGCAGCTAGCGACTGGAACGAGCTGCAACAAACACTCAAACTGGACAGCTTTATCTCAATCTCTTCATTCAAAGACTCAATCATGGACACTCTTACTGACAGTTGTGGCTGCTTTGTGTGATTTATTGTTGTCTCTACCTTCTTGCCCTTTGTGCTGTTGTCTGTGTCCAATAATGTTTGTACCATGTTTTGTGCTGCTGCCATGTTGTGTTGCTACCATGCTGTGTTGTCATGTTGCTGCCTTGCTATGTTGATGTCTTAGGTCTCTCTTTATGCAGTGTTGTCTCTCGTTGTGATGTGTTTTGTCCTATATTTATATTATATATTTTTAATCCCAGGCCCCCGTACCCGCAGGGGGCCTATTGGTAGGCCGTCATTGTAAATAAGAATTTGTTCTGACCTGACCTGCCTAGTTAAATAAAGGTTCAATAAAAATAAAACCCGGTATATCACTTTGACTTTACTCTAGTTAACTAGCTAACTACGTGCAACTAGTAGCTAGCTAACTAGTTAATGCAGCTAAGAAATTACACAGTATAGCCGATTCAGAGGATACATGTAATGTGCAAGTTGCAATTGTGTTGTCAACCCTTCAGTAAGGGAATAATTTAGCTAACTCAATGTTTTCACATATAACTAAGTTAAACACTATGACGCCACTGTATAAAGGTACACTCGCTAGCTAGCTAACGTAATCCATGTAATATTAATAGAATAGAATTGCAACTCACCCTTTTGTTTGGAGTAAAGCTCGTTTGATTTTCTTATGTCATTTGATCCATAAGACGCCCGTCTCTGTTGGCTGTGTCTGAAGTGACAGTACGGTCTTTTGCACCCATCTTTGACACTTTTCACGTTGCAACTATCCGTGTAAAACGGGCAGTCAATCCCAAGGAAGAAACCGGTGGATCTCAGCATAGTCTTCCCAGACCTCTCTCATACCCGCCGAATCGAGACCGACACTATTTAATCTAGTAGTTAGTTGTTTAGTTTGAATAAATGGAGATGAATCCACTTGGGTTCCTTCACATAACTACGTGCAATACAACAACAACAGAATCCCTACGACGCCATGTTGGATGGCCAAAGAAACTCTCGCAAAAAGCCCCACGTCGCACATAATCACGTCATTTAGAACTCTAAATATTTGCCTGTGCAAATTCAGCCCAGATGATCAGCGTGTAAGGTATCCGCCGTCTGCGCTTGTTTGTTTGTTTAATGTCTTATCTTTAAAACATGAGCGATCTAATATTGTTAAAATGTAACTAACGACTTACAAAAGTGACTATGAAAATTAACCCATTAGGTCATCCTGATACCTCAAGCTTCTAAGAATATTGTAACATACACTAAATTGGCCTTTGAATTCTACTACGTGTAGTATGTGCAAGGTCCAAGTTTAGACTAACTTGTTCAGTTCTTATACACATCATTGGTTCTATTGGGCTGCAGCATTGCATAGCCTAACACTTGTTTGACTCCGATCAGATCTTAACAAATAAGAGCAATGAAACCTTTTTTTCTCACAATAAGTTTCCATCACATTTTTCCCCAGTCCTTATGGTCCTCAGAACAGCTAGCAGCTTGAAGAGAAACTGCACTCATCCTAATCAGACATAAAATGTAGAAGATAATTAAAGAGTGAGAATGAGTTTACCAGAATCATTGTACCGATTTGATAGATTGAAACAGACATTTTACAGCCTTTCTAAAAATGTTCAATCAACCCCAAATGGGCTATCGTCTGTCAAATCGCATCAAAATACCTGTGCGTTTAGTCTGATTCAAGCAGCTTTTTGTAGCCAAAACTGTACGAGAGAATTTTGCACAACAGTTAGGCCTAATAGGGCTACAATGTAGGATATGGTCTATAAAATCAACCTAGCCTAACCATATCAAATCAACCTAGCCTAACCATATCAAATCAACCTAGCCTAACCATATCAAATCAACCTAGCCTAACCATATCAAATCAACCTAGCCTAACCATATCAAATCAACCTAGCCTAACCATATCAAATCAACCTAGCCTAACCATATCAAATCAACCTAGCCTAACCATATCAAATCAACCTAGCCTAACCATATCAAATCAACCTAGCCTAACCATATCAAATCAACCTAGCCTAACCATATCAAATCAAGCTTTATTTATAGAACATTACAAACATTAACTCAACACGCTTCACATGGAAAAATAACTAATACATTTCAAATAAAAACAAATGTTTACTACTCAAACATAAGAGCCTATGAAATTAAATTATAAACAGACAACAACAAAAAATAATCACACTACGGAAATGCAAAGCTAAAATGGTGTGTTTTAAGATATTTTCAAAATATCTCCAGTGTCCACACCCATCAGGTTCTCTGGCAGGCTATTTCAGAAGTTGGGGGCATAAAGGCTGCCTCTCCATTGCCTCTTGGTCCTAGGCTTTGGGATAGTTAAATGGCCAGTGCCTGAGGGACCTCCTGGGTACATAACTTTAAAGCATGTCTGACATGTATTGGGGTTCACAATCATGGATTGATTTAAAAAACTATCGAAAACCCTTACAAGTAATTCTAGAACTCACAGGTAATCAGTGCAGAGATATTAAAACCGGTGTAATGATTGTTTTCCATCTGGTCTTGGTCAGTACCCATTTTGCAGCATTCTATATGTTTTGCAGTTGACCAATGGCTTGCTTGGGTAGACCAGACAGGGGAGTATTACAACAGTCAAGTCTGCTTGTAATAAAAGCATCGATGAGTCTCTGTATAAGCCTGAGCTAGAAACAAATAAATCGAAGCTCCCTCTGTTAACAAAATACGCCTACATAATGGGGACGACACCAGCATATTTATGGGAGGGAGGGAGGAAGGGAGGGAAGACACACACACACACACACACACACACACACACACACACACACACCTTCCTGAGCGCCAACTCAGTCACCAACTCGCTGATACAAAGTAAACTCTCCTCATTTATAGCTTATAGTGCACCTGCGCGTCAAGCCGATCGATGAATTAGGATAGAACAGGGGTTTTCAAAGTCATTACACGGAGGGCCGAATGTCTGCCGGTTTTTGTTTTTTCCTATTAAATAAGACCTAGACAACAAGGTGAGGGGAGTTCCGTAATAATTAGTGACCTTAATTGATCTGCTTCAAATGGCTTTTGTGTCAACTGTGTCACAAATTAGAACGCATTACGCAATAGTTTATGACGCTTTAACTGTAGCATTATAATCATGATTAGAGCGGTCCACTTTATGCTCTTGCTACATTTGCTCACGGTTAAACCAACCTTCAAACGCGCCATTAACGGGGCAAATGCTGAACACTAAATGTAGCAGGCCTAAATGATAGCTTCCATCGCCAGTATGTTTGCTACAGCAAATAATTATTTCAGGAACGGTGAGAATTTCTCTTCTCGGCCTCTGTTCCTAGGTCTTGATGTGACAATCCTTGTCAAGACCGTTGTATTTTTGTTCTGCTCGGGCATCATACTGTGGTGCTTATGGGATCTATGGAGAGGAAATGATGACGATGATGACACAGATTTTTTGTAAGTTTAGAAACATGTTTGTGTGTGAGTGACAGAGGCGGCTGGTGGGAGGAGCTATACGAGGATGAGCTCATTGTTGTCTCTGGAATTTAATTAATGAAACGGTATCAAACACATCATACATACAGTACCATTCGAAAGTTTGGAAACATCTCCTCATTCCAGTTATCTTCTTTAAAAAACATTTTTTTTCTACATTGTAAAATAATAGTGAAGACATCAAAACGCTGAAATAACACATGGAATCATGTAGTAACCAAAAAAGTGGTAAACAAATCAAAATATTGTTTATGTTTGATATTCTTCAAATTAGCCATCCTTTGCCTTGATGACAGCTTTTCACACTCTTGGCATTCTCTTAACCGGGTTCATGAGGTAGTCACCCTGAATGCATTTCAATTAACAGGTGTGCCATTTAAAATATTAATTTGTGGAGTTTATTTCATTCTTAATGCATTTAAGACAATCAGTTGTGTTGTTACAAGGTACGTGTGGTATACAGAAGATAGCCCTATTTGGTAAAAGACCAAGTCCATATTATGGCAAGAGAAACAACAAAATAAGCAAAGAGAAACGACAGTCCATCATTATTTTAAGACATGAAGGTCAGTCAATGCGGAAAATTAAGAACTTTCTTGAAAGTTTCTTCAAGTGTAGTCACAAAAATCATCAAGCTATGATGAAACTGGCTCTCATGAGGACCACCACAGGAATGGAAGATCCAGAGTTACCTCTGCTGCAGAAGATAAGTTCATTAGAGTTGCCAGCCTCAGAAATTGCAGCCCAAATAAATGCTTCACAGAGTTCAAGTAACAGACACAGCTCAACATCAACTATTCAGAGGAGACTGCGTGAATCAGGCCTTCAATGTCGAATTGCTGCAAAGAAACCACTACTAAAGGACACCAATAAGAAGAAAATACTTGCTTGGGCCAAGAAACATGAGCAATGGACATTAGACTGGTGGAAATCTGTCCTTTGGTCTGATGAGTCCAAATTTTAGATTGTTGGTTCCAACTGCCATGTCTTTGTGAGACGCAGAGTAGCTGAACGGATGATCTCCGCATGTGTGGTTCCCACCATGAAGCATGGAGGAAGAGGTGTAATGGTGCTTTACTGGTGACACTAAGTTATTTATTTAGAATTCAAGGCCACAGCATTCTGCAGAGATACGCCATCCCATCTGGTTTGAGCTTAGTGAGACTATAATTTGTTTTTCAACAGGACAATGATCCAACACACCTCCAGACTGTGTAAGCGCTATTTGACCAAGAAGGAGAGTGATGGAGTGCTGCATCAGATGACCTTCACAAGCACCCTACCATCAACCCAATTGAGATGGTTTGGGATGCGTTAGACCGCAGAGTGAAGGAAAAGCAGCCAACAAGTGCTCAGCATATGTGGGAACTCCTTCAAGACTGTTGGAAAAGCATTCCAGGTGAAGCTGGTTTAGAGACTGCCAAGGGTGTGCAAAGCTGTCATCAAGGCAAAGGGTGGCTACTTTGAAGAATCTCAAATCATAATTATATTTTGATTTGTTTTAGACTTTTTTGGTTACTACATGAATCCATATGTGTTTTTTCATAGTTTGGAGGTCTTCACTATTATTCTACAATGTAGAAAAGAGTATAAATAAAGAAAAACCCTTGAATGAGTAGGTGTGTCCAAACTTTTGACTGGTACTGTATGGAAACCACACGTTGGGCTCATTCTATTAATTATATTCCAGACATTACAATGAGCCCATCCTCCTATAGCCCCTCCCACCAGCCTCATGTGTGTGTGTGTGTGTGTGTGTGTGTGTGTGTGTGTGAGCAATCGAGCGAGAGTCTGTGTGTGTGCTCTAGCCAACACTTGAGGAATTTCATAAATTTCTTGTCTTACATTTTTTTTATATCAGTGGTATCTTTTCTCACAAGGGACATGCTGAAGGATTTGACCGCCCAGCGCTACACTCTATACAGTAGCTGCTTAGACCATGTGAAGGAACTGGATGATCGCCCGGAGAACACTGTGCACAAGGTCAGCTGTGGGAGCAGAAGACAGAGGAAGCCACGGCGGAGGCAGCCTCCAGATTCCTATCTAGACTCCAGCCCAGATTATAGCCCTGCTACTAAATGTGACTCTGAATACGACAATGAATATGACTTTTTCTACGACAGGGCCAGTGAATTGGAAACAAAGAGAAAACCTTTATTTTCCTCCAAACGTCATGTCGAGTTACCGTCTGACTGCAAACAGTGTGGGTCTATGCACCTGTGCAACAACGATGATGACAGGTTCGTCAACATCAGAGTGGACACTCCAGAGTCCAGAAACGACACCGCCACCAGCAGTGAGACGGAGTACAGCTTTTGGCCTCTGAACATTATGGGGTCATCCGATTCTATCAGCTCATTTACCTCCTGGTCCTCTTTCAGCTCAACATCCAATCCATCTACTCTTGTGTCTGAGATGAGTGAAACAGTCCATGCTACACCAGTGGTTTCTAAGGATGAGCCATCCTCTACTAACAAAGGTCCTGCTGGCAGGTCAGAGTTGAATAACCCACTGTCAGTAAAAATGCAAGGGAGGCACAATCTAGAGCACAGCATCCGCCGAAAGATCATACGCAGGTTATGGAGACGTGCCATATTGTTGGTTCGAGTTATTGGGATGCTACTCCCAGAAAGACTGAAGCAGGCCACAAAGAGGATTCCTGAAATTCTTTTAATTGTTGAAGAGGAAAATCATAAACCAATGCTATGTGACAAAGTTACAGATCCCAACCAGCACGACAACGCAAAGACCACATTTAAAAAAGATAACACTACTCTATCCCAGGTGGCAATCAATGGTCAGAAAGATCTTGAACGGGAAAAGATGGAGACTAAAAAATCTAGCAAGCCCTTAGGTTTGAAATTATGTCCAGGGTTGGTGAAGACTCCTCGTCCTCAATGTTTTGTCCATATTTTTGCATATCCCAAGCCAAGATCATTTTTAATCCGTATGATTGGAGAGGAAACAACTGATTTCCTTGAGATGACTCTGAAGCAAAACCGACTACACCACCTACTGGGAGTGCCTACTCTCTACTCAGACTCCCTGGAGAAGACGGCAGCCGAGGAGGTCACACCACAGCCAGTTCAGTTGGATTTCCATGGTGTAGAAACCCCATTCCTCCCCCAGGAGGTAAGGAACAGACTTGAGTGTCATGTGAAGCATAAAGTGATAAAAAAGCAGTGGGCTCTTCCCAAGCTTGCTTTGAAGTATATAAAAGCCTTTAGGTCAGAAGGCGCTAAGTGTCAGAGATATAAGAGTATGGACAACGGAAATCTGATTATAGACAGTAACGCTGAAATAATTTCCCAGCCTCTGATCACTTGCCAACAACTTCAGGATGAGATAGGGCCAATAACAGTAACATCACTGGAAACAGAGGGGGAGAAATCCCTCTCTGCAGCATCAAGTCAGTCTGATTATTCTACTGAGGAAAGTGTATGTAGCAGCGTTCTTGTCATAGATACATCCACTCAACCTGATGCGTTGGAAGTTAGCAAAACTTATCCCAGGACCAAATTTGAAATAGAACTGAAGAGCAAGTGCCTGGAAATCAGATTGTCTATGCCACAGGGAAGGGTTCCTCCGAAGAGGTTGGTAAAGAAGCTAGTCGGACCAGGTATGCGCATCCCTATACCCAGAGTGAAAAATATTTTATTCATGAGAAAGGCATCCATTAAACTTCTTGAGATTAACCTGAAAAAGAAGCATTTGGCAAATGCATTGAGAGCACCTACCATCTTCAGCAAGTCTATGGAACTGATCACACCCAAAGAAACTCCTCAGCCTAAGGAAGTGTCAGAGGCAGAGTTTGAATTGAATTGTTCTAAGGCACTTATCAGCAAAGAAATGAGAGACAAGCTAGAGTTCCACATCAAACGCAAAAAAATCCAACACCTCTTGGGTCTGCAGGAATCTCTTAATGCCCTCATATCCAAGGCACCAAAAATGGATCCCAGCAGGGTTTTCCCAAAGCCCAAGTATGACATTGAGGTAGTGACAAGTGATATGCCCTTTTTGATTGACGAACAGAAAGAGGCTTTAGAGGGCAATGTGAGGAAAAAGAAAACTCACAAGAACTGGGGTTACCCAAAACTGATAATGGACTCTCTGAAGGCATTTGAGGTTCCCGAGGCCAAAAACCTGGACAAGAGACACCCTCCAGCAGCTTCCAAGGATGTCCCTGTGGAGCCGATGTCATCAACATCCTCACAGAACTGAGTAACAAACACCAGAACAACTCCCACAGCAGTCCTGAAGGGAGAAGTGTAGCTTGCTCCACAGGTTTGCTCTTAGTTTATTTTGACCAACATATCAAATAAATACCCATTTGGTTGTGTGCAATATTTTGAGGTGAGCTGGAGTAGTTTTTAAAATCAACACTAGGGGGAAGACTCAGAATTTGAGCAATGCTCTGACACTGGCATACCGAGCCAGATATAACTCCAAGCAAAATAACATTGCATCATTTCCTTGAAATCCCTGGTGATGTTTGCGCAATCGGTTAGTAGTGCATCTTATGTAATACAAGATATTTTAGGACTTAAGTTGACATTCCTTTTCTGCATTCTGTTGAGCAAATGGAAAATTGCAGTATCAGATTGAGCATATGACTAGTGTGCTGAGTATTAACAGGAATTCAGTGTCCCCAGCCCCTGGGTTGATAAGCAACACTGCCAGACCTCCTGGGGAAACAGTGGCAGCACTTGCAGTGAGTTGCATCACTTTCCTTGTGTATAGACAGTCATGAATCCTGAACACCTCAGACTCTGGACCAAACCAATTACATGTGACTAGGTTGATAAGTAATATTTACTAACTGCCCCCAAGCAAAGAGCATGTGTCCTTTACTCTACATTGTATCTGAGAGCCATTTACAGTAGAATAGAGCAAGACTTATGCCTTGGCCAAGTGATGAACTGGCAGAGTAAAACTATGGTGATTGTGCCAGTTTACAAGTGAAAACATGTTGGAATGGTTCAGCAGTTATATCCTTGAACTGGCCCCTAGGCTTCTAACCATTCCTCAGACAAATAACAATAAGTGGAGAATACTTGTTCAAAGCAATTTATTGTATTTAGAAAAAAAAACAATAAAATTCTGCAAGTCATGTTTCTTTGCGTGAACTGCAAATCAGTCCCATGTTACAGTAAAGTGCTTATTTCAATTCAATGTCTCAGAAGTATGATTTGTAAAAAATAAAATAAAAATCCTGTTAATATTTTGGGCTGGGACAAGAGTTAAAAACAAGGGGCAACAACGCCGAAGAGAAGGCTTGAGTAGAGAACCACGTAGATAAACATCCACGTTACCTCCCTCCAACTGAAATATTTCTACATATGTTCCAATGTTGTTCAAATCTTGAATGCGTTCCCTGTGAGCGCCATTCAAATAGTGGGGGAGTGGATTATGACTGTCCAGTTGAAGGTCTCATTTTACACATTGTTGCAAGATTATTTAGAAAGTCCAAAACTACTGCATTGGGCAAAAGTAGAAATGGTTATGACTAAGTACACACCGTAGATGTAAGTACTACATCTGTGCATTTCGGGAGAATCACAACCCTAACAAAATAGGGAGACACTTGTCTGACAGAGAAAAAAATAAAGGCAGGCAGAAACTCAATTGAGAAGGCATTTTCACAACCCCCCAAAAATGCCTTACGCAGGTCAATGCTTTTTCTCAGATTCTTGATAGCAAGTTAGTTTCCCCAAACAAAGAACAGCTGCATACACAAATTCAAGTAAGTCTTACTATAAGACATAAAACCCCAGAAACATACATTGGTAGAAAGGTTTCAGAAAGATCACAATCAGTGTCCCATGAATCAGCATAATGGGCCTTTTGACACTAAGGGAGCCATTTCTTCCAAGATTACCAAACTGCAGTGGTGGTAACACTACATGGACAGTCATGAGTTTAGTCGTTGTACGTCTTGGTGATGAGAACATGCACGTTGTCACTTGTTTTCATGACTTTTTGGCATTGGCTAGTGTCTTGAGAACCCATCACTAATATAATTTGTCAATTTCCTAACAGCCAAACTGGTTTCCAAACAGATTGTTGCCAACACTTTCGCATTACAAAATAACATTAAAATAACTGTCACTGGGCATTAATTTAGCTCCAGATAAAACTTCCCTCACACTTTAAAAAAAGGAACATCTGGTGTTCCACCTGAACAATTGAACAGCACCTGCATGAGGTTGACATCAAAAAATAAAAGCTTAAAAACACATTAAAAAAAAGAAGAAAAAGAGTGGCACAGTTAAACATTAACATGGAGTTAAACATAAGTTAACTTTTTAAATAACTCATTAATACAGCGACATGTCCTCGGAAGACTTTTCTGGAATGCTATTCCATTTAGACTTTTCCATCATCTCCGTCACCATGTTAAATGCTAATTATTTCTCCCAAAATGAGGTTTTTGCAGTTGTGATGCAATTTGGAATCATTCTGAGGGTGTCACATTATAGAGGTCAATAAGCAGGTTAACCTCTTAACAGAAAAGCCTGATTAAACCCTGAACAAATCCAACTACATTAGCCAAGTCAAGTCAGCTAAAATGAGCATTTCTAACTCTGCTAAATTAGACAGATTATTATGACAGCCATGGCATATTTCCTTTACATAGCAGTCAAATAACTTGATGTTTACATTAATACATCTTATGGTTTGATGACAACACTCAGTACACAATTTGGCATGGGAAGCTTTGGCATGGGGAACCAAATTTGCAATTTTCCTGCTCCATGTTTATTGAGGGTAGCATCAGGACAACAAAGTTCATGTTCTGGTATCAAATGAGTTGCATGTGCCAAGAACTTTAGGTTAGTGCATAAAGCAACTTCCGCAGAGGCAGGCACAACATTTAATTCAACCCCTATTGCATTGTAGAAATTCAGGAGGAATTCCCTGGTATCAGAAAAAATAGATGAAAATTGAATGATGCATGGCGATTGGTAGTTTGGCATAAATCATGTCATCTATGAAACTGCATTGTAGCGTAATAAGGGCTGGTTATAGATACATTCTCTGGTACTAGAGGCTCATGGGCACAGCCACAACATTTTGTACTGTGGGCTTAGACCTTCCACAGAGGAGGCTCAGTTGAAGAGGAATTTATCCAAACAATGGACTGCGACAGACACTGGCAGCATTGGCTTCCAGCCTTCTGAACTCTTTCCACTGAAAACCTCCACATGTAAAACCCTTCATGTTGGCCATTGCATCAGCGTGTATGCATCTGCTGATGGGACATTCAGACATGGAGAACATTCCAGATAAACTTCATTCACAGTGGATCCAGTTGTAACATGGAAGCAGCACAACAGGTAGTCATTTGGTGTCTGAGCTTGGTTCAACCGTTCTGCCATAGACTCAAAAGAAAAACTTGAAAAGGGCCCCCCCCCCCCCCCCCTCAGCCTGGATGTGCCATGTATGCAGGCCCTGGCTAATGTGCTTTACAAGTGCTGCTATGTGGCAGAAGGCAGTGAAGCATTTAACAGAGTCCAAAGTATACACAGCAGTGTTGTACTTTTGTAATTCTCAGCGCAGCTCAAGCCATTTCTCCAACTGCCATCACATTTAAATTAATAGAGGATGCATACGTGGAGCTGCACTGATCAGGAATTTTGGGGATGTGTGCATTTGGGCTGCCGGCTCTGCATCTTTGCCCTCCGAAATATACTTTAGGAGCCAGGCATGGCAGCAATCTCTCCTGTTAAAGAGGGGGACAAGCCTGCAGTCAGTAAAAGTGTGGTTGAGTTGGGGCCAGGGTGAGGCAGTGGCCAGGCTGAGCGGTCATCTGGAGATCCGAATCAGTGGGTGCGGCTGGTCAAAGGCGGTGATTCAGGCAGACGACGTGATGACGAGGGGGGCGAGGAGCTGGCAGAGCTCGGCGGCAGAGACAGGCCCAGTCTTTAGCAGGCTCTGCCTGCGCTTGGACAGCTTGGAGTTGGATGGAGGGGAGAGGTGCATGGAAGTGGAGCAGGCTGTGATGACAGTGGGAGCCTCGTCAAGCTGCTGCTGCTCTGCCATCACAGCCTGCTCAGCCAGCTGCCGGTTCATGGCCACTGCCTTGCCAGCAAAGAACGTCAGGTCCTTGGCACTGTTCCTGAAAGGGTAGAAGGCGCAACCAAACAAATCTTAATGCAGAAGTTGACATTTTAGTTACACTAGTTGTACTTTCTTATAATGGAGGTGATCAGGCTAGGCTACACTACACTAAAGAACATAGCCCATATCCCTCAGGGACCCAAAGATTAACTAACCTTTGAGGTAGGATGGATGTTGGCAGTGTGTCAGAGAATCCCTAAAAAAAATATATGTTTTAGCAGGTGGTTAGACAAAGGAAACCCCACCCATTCTACCCACTGAAATGCATGTAGAATTCAAAAGAGCCTGGGGGGGGGGGGGGGGTATAGAGAGTGAGACTTACCCCCTGCACCCAGGGGTGCTGCAGAACCTGGCCGGCACTCAGGCGGTTCTTGGCATCTCTAACAAGAAGTTTGGAGATCAGGTCTTTGGCACTTGAGGAGATGTGAGCCCAGTCCTTCTCTGGAAACTCATACTTCCCTTCCTGGATACTCTCAAACAACATGTTCTAGTGATAAAGAACTTTCATTACCATCACATAGTAAGGAAACTCAGAGCTTGAATTTCACAATTGTGCGTAAGTCAGTCTTGTTAATGTGCACCTAGGAATATGCCACTATTCCACAAACAGGATACAGTTTCTGGAAAGCACACTAAACAAATGAAAGAATATGGGTCAGCCAGAGGTGGCCTTGGCTTTCTTCCTTACCTGGCATGTGTGGCAGGGTTCTCCCATATCCCAGCCACAGTCGCTACCGCAGCGGCCTACAAAGGGTGGGTAGCCACTCAACAGGATGTAGAGGATGACCCCCAGGCTCCACAGGTCACAGCGCTTGTCATAGTTTGTGGCCTCCTCACTGAAGGCCTCCACCACTTCAGGGGCCATGTACTCTGCCGAGCCACACTGCAGGAGACAGACAGAGACAGCAGGGTTAGTTAGCTCTGGGCTGGGCGCAGTCAACGCCCCCCCTGAGGCTACTGCTGCGGTTAAAACAGAGCCGAGTGTAATGCTGTGGGTACAACAGTGAAAAGGAAAATATGTCTATGCTGTCCAATGTCCCTGAACAAGTAATTTTTTGGACAGCAGCATTCCTCACTAGTGGGAAGGATTATCCACACTGATGGGAGTCCTTTAAGTGCCCCTGCTTTCCAAAACATCTGTTCTGTAGAAAATGTAAGGAGGCATGGAGAACATGTACAATGATCTAGGTATGGTAGAGCAGTGAGTGATGACAAAGCCCTGTGCGACAGCCTGTTCTTCGCACTCAAAGCTCAGTGGAACAGAGTGAACAGGCTATGATTGCCTGCGTAGGATGTGAAACTAGGCCCAACACCGAGCTAGGAAAAGAACGCAGTTGCATAACGGCAACAAACAAATGACCAAATGGGGTTAATACTTTCTAAAACACGGTGAAGAGATGTGAGTCACTGCTGGTTTTTGCAGGACAGGAGAACAAAGACATTCCTTAGGAGCTGGCTTGCCCTACTCTGATCAAATGATCTCTTCGGCTTACTTTCAGAGAAACTGAACAACCGCTGGGAAAATGCTGGCGTGTGAAAGATTCTAGCTGTAGTTCCACTAGGGCCACAACTTTGTTTAACCTTAAGGAACTAGAGTCAAAAACACATTTCTGAACAGATTAAATCTGTTGTGATAGAATGACCAGACCACAGAAACTAAACCCAGAGCTCAGGTCAGGATGCACTTAATACTCCTGATTGGCTAGTTTTATCATGAAAAGTGCTCTGGTTGAAGGAGACCCAAGCACCCCTCTAGTAAAAAAACTTTAAAAAACATGCTATGGAATGAGAGCCTGCTAAAGCACCAGGGCTCTGAACAGCTCAGTTTGGTGGGGTGGTTTGAAGCAGACGTGTGTTCCTTTTACTTTAAAAAAATCCTTGGTCCGAGGAGAGGGGTCTGTTTGCACACAGCTAGCCTCTTGTCAGATGAAGCAGATCCTAAACTATAGGACTTCTGCTAGCAGACTGGAATATGTTCCGGGATTCCTCCAATGGCATTGAGTACACCACATCCGTCTTCATCAATAAGTGCATCGATGACGTCGGTCCAACAGTGACTGGACGTACATACCCAACTAGAAGCCATGAATTAGAGGCAGCAGCCGCATTGAGCTAAAGGCTAGAGCTGCCACTTTCAAGGAGCGGGACCCTAAACCCGGAAGCTTATAATAAATCCCGCTATGCCCTCCGACGAACCATCAACAGGCAAAGCGTCAATACAGGATTAAGATCGAGTCGTAATACACCGGCTGCGACACTCGACAGATGTGACAAGGCCTGTAAACCATTAGACTACAAAGGGAAGCAAAGCCGAGAGCTGCCCAGTGACGCAAGCCTACTGGAAGAGCTAAACTATTTCATTCTCGCTTTGAGGGAAATTACACTGAAACATGTATGAGAGCATCAGCTGTACCGGAAGACTGATCATCGCCGCAGCTGTTAGTAAGACCTTTAGACAGGTCAACATTCACAAGTCCTCAGATCCTGAAAAGTTTCTACAGCTGCACCATCACTGCCTGGTATGGCAACTGCTCGGCCTCCGACAAGGCACTACAGAGGGTAGTGCGAATGGCTCAGTACATCACTGGGGCCAAGCTTCCTGCCATCCAGAACCTCTATACCAGGTGGTGTCAGAGGAAGGCCCTAAAACTTGTCTGACTCCAGCCACCCTAGTCAGACTGTTCTCTGCTACCACACTAAGCGGTAGCCTTCTTCAAAAACATGGCTAAGCCCAGTAGCCAGCTTATGACTGCTCAGGGCATGATAAGGTGAGGGAGCTCTGCTCAACTGATTTGTAGAGCAGCAGATATACTTCATCCTGCTGGTGCAATACTATTGAAGACTTCCATCAGTCTTCGACTCTTTAATCCTTCCTGCAGTGACAGAGATGGTGGCTAATCAGCCGACATCAATTTCGGCAAACAAATCCTCACCGCAACCTGGAGCTTTCCTAACCATATGACCAGTCAACTCATAACACAACTGCCTTTGCTTGACCGCTTAAAGAAAGAGGTCTTTCATTAGCACTTCAGCACCTGACAAGTCAGAAAACTTGTGAATTCCCCTTAAAGCTGCAGTAAACAGAATTCCTGCCCCATTTCCAGTTTGTTAAAATAAGGGTTAAAATTCCAGTTTCTTTAATTTCAGTTTGTGACAAAGAATTGTATAGTGTTTACAGAACTATTGTATTAGCTAAACTGCTATGAAATACCTTTTCATTTAACCAAAAATATTGAATTTCAGCTTGTGTACAAAATCAAAAGAACAGGGAGCATAGAAATAGAGCACAGAGCAGATCTACCTCTTCTTAGACTAGCTTTCAATGAGAATGACAAATCTATAAAACTCAAAAATGTGAGTTTGGTCATGAAGCCCAAAAAGTTACATTGAACCTTTAAGTTGCACCACATGCCTGTATGTGTTCACTGCTGCACACAGCCTCATGCAGACCTGATTACACCACTAAATTCTCAGGAAACCACTTGAACATGATTCTCAGAAAAGAGACCATTCCCTGAAAGTAAACCCCCTTAAGGCTCAACCGCTACAAGTACAGTAACATTTCCTACGTGTGCTTTCTATAGGACTGACCAGTTAGTCGACAGGCTGTTGGCAACCGAGAATATTTGCACTTCTAAATAAATCCCATCGTGCACAGGACTTGTCTGATTCATGCATGTCTCAGTGGACACTTCCATTGCAGAGGCCAAGAGGATGGCACAGTCCACGATACTGAAATATTATATGGTTACAGTATCTAATTATGATGCAACACATATCTAATATTTTATAACAAATGTACACTCCAATGTTGGATATGTTCCCTGTCCGGTTCTGAAACAATCTTCAGTGCACTGTAAAATTGGCACCTTTCCCTGTATTGCTATGTGCATAATAGCAAAGTTAACCAGGATATTGGGATGAGAACAATTCAGAGGCAGCAATGAGAACAGCCCTTGCCTTACAAAAATGTTTGTTAGAACAGAATGGTAGTTATAATTGTGTTTACCTAGTTCCAAACTGGCAGACTTCCAAACTTGTTTTCTAACATAACCTCATAACACATACATGCAGCGCTTGCTCCTATACCATCCTTTTTCTTGATCCCATTGTTGTTAGAATTATGATTATAATACATAATGTTATCATTAATAGGCTTTGTATAGTATCCTTGTATAACCACCGTCAAGCTGTAGGCCTAAGAGTGTCCTGTTTAGTCTTAATACCTTAACTTAGACCCGTTTTTCAATATATAGGCTACTGAATCAATCATTTACGCTTTGAAATGCAATCACATTTAAATGAAACTAAAGTTTGCCTAAAATAGTCTACACAATAAACCGCAATTCAAGAATGCATGAAACTGTTTAGTCTACTGTAATAAAGGCTTTATACATTTGTTAGAACAGACTGGCACACAAGTATTTCAATTGTTCCAAATGTTCAGGAAAAAAAATATTGTAATCTAACAGAAACTGTTTGGCACAACGCTCACAACACTTCAGCCTTTACCCTCCTTTTCCCCTGATCTCCAGTAGTTTTCACAATAAGTCAAATGTCATCCACACATCGGACTTCTTTAAACATGTGCCAGTCACAGGCTGTCATTTTATTTAACAGTGACCATCAAGCGGCAGTCATTTGTGTCTTAATTATTTAATCAGTGTGCTAAAAGCATCAGACAAGCTCAGTGCATATGTAGTTAACAGAAAAGTACATTTAAACATTTCGACCAATCGTTTGGTGGAAAGAACAGGACGGCTTTTGGTTGACCAAGGTTTTTTTTGTGTGTAAATACTATGAAACATTGGGGAATAACACACTAAGTGTGGGGATGTGGGGAAAGTATGTCAGGAAAGAAAATCAGATAAGAATGGCCTGACCAGAGACTAGGAAAAACAAGGGAGAGGCGCATGAGCAGTGCTGGGTAAACACACACCACTCCCCCGCACTCCTTCACTCTCCCCCTGGCTCAGCCAATCAAAGCACAGTTGCTAGTAGGCACAAGGGCAATTTATCTAGAACAACCGTTAGACATGAGGCTTTTGTGTTATGAATACAAAGAGAAATGCAGGCTTGCACACATGTGGTGAGAAAGTGGGTAGAGATTACAGTGCAAGAGCAGAGACCAGAGGGTGGGTGGCAATGTTACTTCAGTTTCTGCATGTTACAGCTCAAGTGCTACCAGGGGAATGTAGCAGAAGATCAGTGACAGGAGACATGGTCTCGTTCCAATTACTGTTAAAATAAGCTTCTCATTCAACCACTTCCACATACTGTAGCATGGTTTGGCCTCGCGGTCTGCGCAAACGTGCAATCTGTTCCCCGTAGCCATGCCTCAAGGATATTATATCTAGTTCACACAGGAATGACAAAATACCTTTATTCAAAGATGTCAGTCTGACCCAGGGCCAGGTCAATCTCACAACAAAGACCAGTCTGAAACCAGAGGGGGGGGGGGGGGGGGGCTATCCTCAGACTGCCCTGAGAGCTGAGACCAAAGATCACAGAGGAAACCACTCAGCACTTACACCACCCTGTCTGTCTCCAATATGGGCCAAACTATAATACCCACAAATAGCTTGGCTACCCAAGCTAGGTCAGGTTACAATGAAAAACCCCCCACCTCCTACGTTTCTCCCTCTAACTAGCCTGGATATCTGGGTCACCTGCTCATAGCCATCTCCCTCTGACAGGAGAGGCACAGAATGGGATAGTTGCCCTTTACATTTGAAGAACTCCAGTAACATTGTGCCGGTCAGGGTTTAAAGGCAGTTTTCATTTTTAATGAAACTTTGGCTTAACCCATCATGGCCTAGCCTAAGGTGCTTCACCATTTCCACTGATAAGTAGCAGGATGTGGACACTGAACTTTCAGGAATCTGAATGGCGCTGATAAGTGCTTCTCAGATACCTAAGCATAGGAGCTGCCAGATAGGAGAGCATGCCAAAAGGTGTGTGTGTTTATACACGGGCTGAGAGTCAATCCCCATCATTACAATGAAACCAGCCGACAGTTAACTTTGTCCCTGGCCTTAGATACCAGCACACCTTCTCCCTGGCTCCCAATGAGAGGGCTTCCTGCAAGTGACACCACCTGGGCTTGTCCAATACCGTACAAGCAAGCCAATCTACATAGGGAGCAGAATTGTAAAACCACCCTGCCTCAGACAAAGGCACAAGAAAGCCCTCAGTAGGGCTTTGCTGTACCATGTCCCAATAGTCACACCACCTCTGCTTTCCATAGAATTTCAGTTTCCTGCCCAAAGCCATGCCACAGGCCTATTTACATGGAGTCAAAACTAGACTGGCTGAACAGAGTAGTAGACAGACTTACTGGAGTGAGGAGCTCTGGGGTGGAGATGGGAGAGCTGTCACTGTTTAGCTTGATCCCACTACCCAGGTCAAAATCACAGATCTTCACAGGCGAGATCTACAAAGGAAGGGAAATGGGCACGTTTTAGAAATGTTACAAAACAATTCTACTGTTTCTCAAAATATTTGACCAGGGTGCTGGTTGTGGTCTACGGCTCCATTGAGTGATGGCAGAAGGTGATTTGTGGCCAATCAAACTGGGTGGATCGAGCCCTGAATGCTGATTGGCTGACAGCTGTAGTATTCAGACCATATACCACAGTATGACCAAAGTAATTTTTACTGCTCTAATTACATTGGTAAACAGTTTATAGCAGTAAGGCACCCTGGGGGTTTGTGATATATGGCCAATATACCACAGCTAAGGGCTATGTACTCTGCATTGTGCCAGACATTAAGAAAAGCCATGATCCGTGGTATATTGGCCATATAACAACCCCCCCCCCCCCCCAGGCCTTATTGCGTAATCATACTTCCAGATTAGAGTGGCCAATACACCAGTGGCTACACATATCTACAAATCAGACACCTGTAAATGGAAACGTACTTTGTCCGCATGCTCACATAAGATGTTCTCCGGCTTCAGATCTCTATGTGCCATTCCTGTAAAAATGAAACGCAGAGTCATTCTGATGCATGCATAGTTAGGCAATAGACAGAAGGGGGGGGGGGGCACATGTGTTTTAGGATGTGTCAAATGACCAGCCTGGGCCACTGCTAGGGATCACATGGGAACCATGGCTTTTACTTAACAGCCCAGGTGTTGAGGGAACATGCGAGACCTTTGAACCATTTGTGATTCTACCCAGAAGTAGATTAGTGGGCCGAGCCTTTTATCTGCTGAAACCAAATCAGCTAGAGTTGCATTGTAAAGCCCTTATAAATGCCAGCCAGCCCATCTCCAGATGCCAGCGCCCTTCCCAGTCCCCATATGAAAGCCCATCCCTTGGCCTGCCAGGCAAGCCCTGGTCTGTGGCTCAACCTGGTTGTAGCACACTTACCTTTGTTATGCAGGAAATCCAGAGCGCTGGCGATGTCCTGCACCACAACGCAGGCTTCCTGCTCACTGAAGTGTAGTCTCCTGTGGATGTGAGCCAGGACTGTACCTGCAGGTTAACACCACACTTGTTACCCTGCTCAACCCTATCACATTGGTGTGTATTAAAAGTGCCTGTATTAAGATTAGGGTTGCTTAATTCCTGTAAATTTCAATAAATTCCAAGGTTTTCCAGAAATCCTGGTTGCATGATACCAGATTTCCTCCTCATTCCAGGAATCCTCTAACCAGGATTTCTGGAAAACCAGGGAATTTATAGAAAGCTGCAGGAATTTTTCCACCCTAATTAAGACGCACTAAGAAATTCAATGTGAGAAACATGCAGAAGGAAGTGGTGCATATTAATTTTAAAGCCTTTAAACCCTGTTAGAAGCACTCACCCCCTCTCAGCATTTCAAACACCAAGTAAAACTTGTCTTCCTCCTCAAAGAACTCCACCAGCTCCAGGATGTTTCTGCAGTGAAGGACAGGACACTGGTCAAAACTAATCACACGACAGTCATTACTTAAAAAGATTCTTCAGTCAAGGAATTTATTGAACAACTATAAAGACTTCCTCAGGGCATTGCTCATTTACAGTGCCATGAAGGTTTAATGAGTTAAGCTGCTTTCCACTATAATATATTATTCAGAAGTCCCTGTGGTTGGGCGTCTAAGTAGTAATCTTACCTGTGACCCTGGCACTGGTACAGCATCTCCACCTCCCTGAAGACGCGACTGCGGCTGTGACCGGGTCTCTTCTCAATGATCTGGAATGGAGAAGTCTGGGTTAATTCCACTGGGGTAACAATCACAGATGCATAAAATCCTATTAATATACTGTGTAAGGACTGGAAATATACCATAGAGCCCTTAGTTTCACTTTTCTCACCTTCCAACCTTTAGGCACAGTTAGGATGAAGGGTTAACCTACTTCTGGGGTCTGCCAAGTGCCTACCCACCCAGAGAGCCAACGGGTGGAGAATCAAGGCCCCACACCTCGAAATATTGTATACCATATTCCAACCTTCCATGCTTGTGCCGTGAAATTACAAGGCAAAGGGTTCCCAAAGAGTTGTATTGACAATAGAGCAACGACTAAATATAGTTCTAGTGCTGCTGTGGGTTGCCGCCTGGCAGCCCAGCTTGTTGCGCAGCCAAGGGAGACTGCTGACACCAAAAGCAAAGGCCTGAATTTTCCAGCCACCCCCTCATTGTCTGAGGGTGTACGTGACGCTCTTCCTACTAGATGGATTAGGGCTGCCATTGAACCCCACCGGGTCAGAGCACAATGACTGTCTAGGATTAGGGGCCTGTGTGTTCCCAAAGCCTAGGGACTATTTTAAAAAGAGTCCGCACCCAACCAGTGACTTTCTCCTGATCACAACCTCCAACGAGTAGCCTACATGTAGCAGAGCAGACACCAGTATCGATTAACTGATAATGGAAAAATTGACAGCTAAATGAAGAGCTAACGCTGTAGGGGTGAGTGCCCTTTGTCCTTGGAGGGTTGTGGGGGTTTTACTGTCCTGTTGCAAACAGTCACCGATCACCTCCAGGGGCTATAAATCCCCACAGCATGGCTTTAGGAGGGCCCCCATTGAGTCATACTGCAGGTTTGTAAATCAGATTCATGAACGCCCAGGAGCACTCCTTATGCAGGACCCGAGGACGCAGCTAGCCAGGCAGGCCCCTTCCCTTTGAGATTGTTTTCCGGTAGCTTTGGATTTTGTTGGGATTGCAACACCAGGAGCCCCAGCCAGCTGTCGAGAGGGGGAGGGGTGGCTGGCAAGGACATCTGGGCAGTTGAAGTCCCTGCCTAGACCTCGAGTCATTGGTTCTCCCACACCCCTCCCCATAGAATCCTCCTCAAAGGATTCCTCTATAGTAAACTATTTAACACCAGTATGTTTATTAGAAAGGGAACAAATAACATTAATATACTGGATGCAAAAGTAACAGTATACAGCAGTATACAAGGAATCCATACAAAATATGGAACAAACTAAATCTTACGACACTTCTGCAAAGTGAAAAACTGCCTAAATTGAATTTCACAACATTTACTTGCTCAAGGCAAAAGAGAAAATGCAGCAAGGCACAGGAATCCAAAACATTTTCAATCTGCATCCCTTTATGTAAAATAATAATAAATATATTTTTTTTTAATTCTAGAGGAACAAAAAAAAGTGTAAACACCCTAGGTCATAACCCTCAACATGTTTTGGCACTGCTGCCAGTACACAATGTTCTCACCACTAGGAGCCTGGCTGACGAATGAGAGCAAAGAGAGGGGGTGGATGTAGCCTTCCGCTGCCTCGGATTGGCTGGCAGAGTCAGAAAAATACAGAGGGGAAGTTTCTGTGCTAGCAGTAGTTAGGCCCCCAGTGCCCATAAAACCACAGCAGAAGCACAACACTGAGTGAGAGCCTCAGACATCCGTTTCAAAGGGCTGAACAGAACAAACATGACGACATCTGTCTAGGGAATTGAACAATGTCCCAAACAAGTACATTTCCAAGAGTACATGCTACAAATTTAGATGCCGGAGAGGACATTGATGTAGTCCACACCCTCAAGTGCATCTATAGGTTATACCACTAAAACCATTAAATTGAGTCAGGGTCTACATTTCCATAGCAATTCCTCCCAGTGGGGCTAATGATCAGGTGACCATGTGCAGTTATCTTCATATTGATCACATGCCAAAGCAGCAAGGAAGTGAAATGTAAGATGACAGCAGTCACAGGCCCTTGTCAGGAGCGTGACACACTTCAAACATTATCCTCTGAGGGACGCAAAATCCTGGGAGAGTTTTCAACCATTCCTAAAAAAACATCCTCATCCACAAATTTGAAACAAACCACTCAAGACAATAACATGTTCAGGCACAAATTATATTGGGGTTCCTTTTTAGAGAACTTGTGCAGCATGAGAAACATCTTACCTTGACAGCATATTCTTTATTGGTGATTAGGTTGATGCAGGTCTGTACCCTTGCATAAGCCCCCTCTCCAAGTACCTCTGACTGCAGGCTGTAGACATCTGGTGGGACAAATTTATATTTAAAAAATAAAAATTCACCAGAGATTAAATATGTTGTACCATAATCTAGAGAATCTGTCCTTTAGATGAGATAAGAAAATGACTCACCCTCAAATCGGCCAGAGAAGCTGTCAGTTGCCCTGCAACGCTTTTTCTTCTTATTTCTCTTCTTGGCATCAGGGATGTCAATAGGCTTGCTGGAGGTAATATCTACACAATCAGAAACATCTGTATGAATACTAGGGTGCTACTTAACATAGGAAATGCTACGACTGAGTTGGTGTCCCAGGATGCTGACATTGGCCTCTTGGAGTAAGTGATTAGTAAAAACAAAAAAACACACTTACCATGTCTATTTGACAAATCAAAATTGAAGTCTGAATTAAGGAGGGAACCATTTGTGAATTCATCACCCGCAAAGGGATTTGGGCCCTAGATGAGAACACATGTGTGAATTTCAACTAATAACAGTTCAGCATTCAAAATGACCCATAAGACTGATAAAATGATCAACCCATTAGCTCCAGTGGCCCTGTTCTCATGGCATCCACTACAATATTGGAAAGAATTTCACAGCTGATACAGTGTCCAGCGAAAAATTATGTGCACTGCCCACAAGGCTTCATATCCAATAACAGCATCTGAACCAAATTTCACTCAATCTGTTGTGCCAGTTAACATTGTCCAAGTAGACCCGTTCCCTAGACAACTCAGTCATTACCCATATTTGCACTTGTGAAGTCTGAACATTGGTGGCAAGGACACACGTTTGTCACCCAAATGTGAAGACGGACGTCATTAAATATAGAAGAATGTGGTTACATATTGCAAGATGCAGCCCAGTCCCACTTCTACATCTTGTAACCAACGCAACCTAATAGAAACAGTAACGTTAACTAACCTTGAAAGAGCGATGGAATCCAGTGACTTCGGTGATCTTATTTTGCACCATTTTGCATCGATTATAGATTATTATGAAGGACTGATGGCGGCTGCAGCATGTAAGTACTATCAAATTGTACTCTCTCCCGAAACAAAATGTTTCTTCAGAGACTGAAGCAAATGATCCCTGCGTTCTCTGGTCAAGATGATGCAGGGCTTAACCGGAGCACTGTTAAAAACATGTATAGCATAACGTTAGACAACAATCGGGAATAGTGGTCAATAATAGCCTAAACCATAGATCAAGATAGATATGCGGTGAAACAATTTAAGACTACTTAAATAGTTCACAAGTATGGCAGCATGGCCCGTTGACTGACATTAAAAACACGCTAAAATGAACACTAGTCAGACTAGAAGAAAACACTGCACACTGGACACTGCACAGTAACACGAATACGCAGTTAGTCAACTAGCTAGCTAAAATCAATCAATTACATCAATATCCTACCCATAATTAAATACTAACGTCACCCGACAAAAAAAAATACGAGTGAAACAATATGGTATGACATTTTAAGTCAATTAATCGACTTGGCTAGACAGATAGCTAACGTTAACTGTTACTGTAGCTATGCTAACGCTGTCAATAAACCACCGACAGAAGCATTAATTTCGCTGAACGCCGAGCAGAAAGGACGTCAAGCAAAAGTAACTAGCCTCTTATCGACAAACTACGTTTAACTTACCCTCTTGTCTTTTTTCAGAGCTCCAGCGTAAACACCGTTGTTTGACACACTGCTTTCGTTAAAGCCCCAGCGATGGTCGAAGATTTGCCAGATCGCGAGTGTGAGGAAGGTGGAACGAATCGCAACCCAACAAGTATTTATAATCTCACGATTGTCTCCGCCCATTTCTCGAATAATCCAGTCATTTGAGTACTCGCCCCCGAAACACAGCAACAGACAGTATCATATGGGCTGGGATGACGTGTGTATTTTACAGGTCTGATTCAAATTCAGTTCATATAGCTTCCGTCTTTCCTAACACCGTCTCGTCTCCTTCACCCTTCACAGATCTGATATTACTAGTCATATGACATCTGAGTGATTGGTTTTAGGAGAAGGGACAGGGGACAGAAATGGAACTGGGCGAGAGTGGATTGCTTTCATTTTTTACGTTTTAGTATCCAGAGCAATTTACAGTACATTATTCTTACAATAGCTAGGTGGGACAACCACACATCACAAGTATAGTAAGTACTCATTTCCTCAATAAAGTAGTTATCAGAAAAGTCAGAGCTAGGAGAGTTCAAGTGCAAGTGTTGTTTAGGAACGTTTTAAAATTTTTGGTGAGGAGTGGGATTATTTAAAACAAGGGTTCCCAAATATTTTCACACAAGCCCACCCTTCCAGCATTGGGAAACTGTTCACACCCATCATGTTTATTTCCTGCAATTCTACACATTTTGTCACAGGTGCAGAGAAAGTTTAGCAGTTTCAAAGTACATTTTCTTGCAATTCTATACATTTTGCCATGTCCAATGTGTATTCATGTGATATTTGTCCTCATCAAGTACAATGCTATCTTGTGAGTCGTGACTTAGCATCGACACATTTCAGAAACTGCTGAGGTGATACACAGCCAATCAATGTTCTCTCACAGCAGTGATAATGAAATAACTCTCTCTGAGGATTTTCAAATGTGTTATCTTCCCTGTTGCTTAAAGAGCAAGTTAAGCCCAAGCAACATTGACACAATGAGTAAAAGAGTGATTCCGTTTATTTTGGTCATGTGCAATGGATTGCTGTCTCAATGTTTAAAACAAGCTTGAGCAAGTTCTAAAAATGGATCATACATGTACTACACTAAAAATATTTGATATGTTCAAATTCAATGGTTGTGCAAAATATGTTGAATTATTGCCATGACCCATATCTTTCTATTGTTTACCTATTTGTTACCAACTGTAAAGTTGCCATGAGAAGCATGATTTGTGCTAGTTTTCTTGTAGGGCTTGTGTAATGGGACATTTAAGATGAATGAAGTTCATATTCAGTTAAGTGATTATTAGCACATTGTAATATACTTTTTCTTTCTGTAATACACATGATTCTGTTTGTGCAAGGTTGATGGTCACTAGACTTGAATGTTATGGACAGTTCTATCTGCTGATGGTGTTGGCGCCAGTCTGAAGGTGCCAGTTGAGGACACACGGGTTATTATTGTATTCTGTGAGACTGTGGTTCACTTCCTTGTGTTATGTCTTTTGTTATGTTTACAGAATGTGTGGGATATAATGGCCTGCTCAGAGATGGTTTGTTAGACATTTTTCTATGCTCCCATGCTGGAGGTTGGCTCCCTGTTGCAACTTGTATTAAAACAGGTTGATTTTTGTTTGACTTTACCAAAGACGGCTCTCCTTTTTGTTTCACCTGGAAATTCCCTTTACAGCTTCTTCATGAGGGGAGGAACATCTTGTGTGACTGTGTTCTCTCTCCTTTCCTCTCCCTGGGCCCTCAGTGTATTTTGCCCCATAAACTTTGGCCTTAAACTGCAGCGAACATTACGCAAAAGGCTGTGCTGCTACTCAATAGGGCCAGGACCACATGACACAATCCCAAGTTAGGTTGGAAAACAAACCATGGGGCTGAGGAGGGACACTGTTTCTACAGGGTAACAGTAGCAGCATCATTCCTGAATGAGTTTCAAAATCAATAACTACATCCTAGTGTAGGTAGTCTTTTAGAGGGGATATTTCTGCCTGTTCACAGATTGGCTGAGTTCAGGAGGTGTAGCTTACAGGATGCCAATAACAATGGATTGCATTTATATAGCACTTTGTGTTCTACAGTCATACAAATTATTTTGGTATTTTTTAGGATCCCCATTAGCCGTTCCAAAAGCATCAGCTACTCTTCCTGGGGTCCACATGAAACATGAGATTGTACAGAAAATTATTAGTCAGACTGAAATACATACATTCAAAACATCACACATAGCCTACATATCACTACATACATATACTATTTAGTTCTAATATATAATAAAGTGCAAATTACAATACAATATATATAAAATGTCTGTCTCTTTACAGTCCCCTTTGTGCACTAAGGTGTTCTTTTATCAGTTTTTTAAAACTTGTTTTATTGCTAGCTTGAGTTACCTGGGGTGGCAGAGAGTTCCACATAGTCATAGCTCTATTTAATTCTGTGCATCTCCCAGCCTCTGTTCTGGACCTCGCAACCGGAAGGTCTCTTAACAGTGCCATGTTTTGTGTTGTACCAATTAGTGTCCGAACTGTGTGTCAACTGCTTGAACAGACAGTTCGGTACTTTCAACACATCAATACCTTGCACAAATACCAATAGTGATGCAGTCAATCTCTCCTCAACTTTGAGCCAGGAGAGACTGACATGCATGTTACTGACACTTTCCCTTTGTGTACATTTAGGTGCGATACATGCTGCTTTGTTCTAGACCAACTTCAATTTACCTATGTCCTTCTTTGCCACACATGACCACACAGCTGGGCAGTAATCCAGGTGCAACAAAACTAGGTCCTATAGTACCTGTCTGGTCGACTGAGATGTCCAGAAGGCAGAGCAGCGCCATATTATGAACAGAACTCTTCCCATTTTAGCAACCATTGAGTCTAAATGTTTTGACCTTGACAGCTTGCTACTGTATCTAGGGTTACACCCAGCAGTTTAGTCTCCTCAACTTGTTCAATAACCACATTATTCAATAATAGATCTAAATGAGGTTTAGCATTGAGCGAGTGATTTGTCCCAAAAATTATGCTTTTCATTTTTGTAGATATTTAGCACCAACCTATTGCTAGTTAGCCATTCTAAAACTGACTGGAGCTCTGTGTTAAGTGTCTCAATTATTTATTTTACTGTTGCAGCGGACGTGTATACTGATGAGTCATCTGTAAAAACAGAAAACAATAATGGCCCTAGCCAGCTGCCATGCGGTACACCACACTCAACTGAATTTGCATGAGAGGCTTCCATTTATGAAAACCCTCTGAGATCTATTAGATAGATATCTGTCAATCCATAATAAGTCAGAGGATGCAAATCCATAACACCTATGTTTTTTCAACAATGCGTAATGATCAATGACATCAACAGCTGCACTGAATTGTAACAAAACAGCCCCCACAATCTTCTATCAGTCATTTGTGTCCAGTGCCGAGCATGTTGAGTGCCCTTCCCTATAAGCATGTTGAAAGTCTGTTCTTATTTTGTTTTCTGTAAAATAACTTTGTATTTGATCAAACGCAGTGTTTTCCAAAAGTTTGCTAAGCACATGTAACAGGCTAATCATTCCCTCCCAATCACCTGAGTGATGTATGACTGACATGAATCAGAACGCTCACTATACATTAACATCCAGCTGTCTGTACACTGACACCGTTTTTAATGTGTAGTAGCTCACAACATAGTGACATAACTAATTAATTTAAACAACATACTTGCAGTAAGTACTTACATCATATAGACCTACAACTACAGTAATAACTGTGGAGGAATTAAAACCAAAACAAACATGTAAGTGTGTCTCTTGTGTTTTGTTCAGGGGGGTCTATATGTCCACTAATGTATATGTGTGTATGTATCGTGGGTGTGGGACAGCACTGTTTATTGAAACGAACTACACGTTTTAAGCTAAATCATGTTATTATAGTAAGTTGTAGGTACCAGAGACAACACATGATACAGCCTGCCGACCCAATACCCTCTCCACGAAATTCCCACCAGGGAAATGTACAATTGCTCAAATGTGCACTGAATGGGTATATTATTGGTCAGCCCACCCCATATCAGAGATCATCAAGCCGATTTTTGGCAGATGGTCAGAGGTCCGGAACGTAATTACAAATAATTTGTAGACAGCGAATTGACCACAAGAAGATCATACACATATACCATTTGACTAAAACCTAATAATTCCAAACCTTGCATACATTTGTATACGATCACATAAATGATATTTTATTGGTCACATACACATGTAGCAGATGTTATTGCGGGTGCAGCGAAATGCTTGTAAGAAATATAGGAGCTAGAAGCAGAGCTGCTATATCTGTCGACGCCATCTTGCACATGTGCAGTTGAAGTCGGAAGTTTACATACACCTTAGCCAAATACATTTAAGCTCAGAAGTTTACATACACTGAATTAGTATTTGGTAGCATTGCCTTTAAATTGTTTAACTTGGGTCAAATGTTTTGGGTAGACTTCCACAAGCTTCCCACAATAAGTTGGGTGAATTTTGGCCCATTCCTCCAGACAGAGCTGGCGTAAGTGAGTCAGGTTTGTAGGCCTCCTTGCTCGCACACGCTTTTTCAGTTCGGCAAACAAATTTTCTATGGGATTGAGGTCAGGACTTTGTGATGGCCACTCCAATACCTTGACTTTGTTGTCCTTAAGCCATTTTGCCACAACTTTGAAAGTATGCTTGGGGTCATTGTCAATTCGGAAGACCCATTTGCGACCAAGCTTTAACTTCCTGACTGATGTCTTGAGATGTTGCTTCAATATATCCACATAATTTTCCATCCTCATGATGCCATCTCTTTTGTGAAGTGCAGCAAAGCACCCCACACCATGATGCTGCCACCCCCATGCTTCACGGTTGGGATGGTGTTCTTCAGCCTCCAAACATAATGGTCATTATGGCCAAACAGTTCTATTTTTGTTTCATCAGACGAAGACATTCCTCCAAAAAGTATAATCCTTGTCTCCATGTGCAGTTGCAAACCGTAGTCTGGCTTTTATATGGCGGTTTTGGAGCAGTCTTCTTTCTTGCTGAGCGGCCTTTCAGGTTATATCGATATAGGACTCGTTTTACTGTGGATATACAGTGCCTTGCGAAAGTATTCGGCCCCCTTGAACTTTGCGACCTTTTGCCACATTTCAGGCTTCAAACATAAAGATATAAAACTGTATTTTTTTGTGAAGAATCAACAACAAGTGGGACACAATCATGAAGTGGAACGACATTTATTGGATATTTCAAACTTTTTTAACAAATCAAAAACTGAAAAATTGGGCGTGCAAAATTATTCAGCCCCCTTAAGTTAATACTTTGTAGGTTGGATGGAGAGCATTTGTGAACAGCAGTTTTCAGTTCTTTCCACAGATTCTCGATTGGATTCAGGTCTGGACTTTGACTTGGCCATTCTAACACCTGGATATGTTTATTTTTGAACCATTCCATTGTAGATTTTGCTTTATGTTTTGGATCATTGTCTTGTTGGAAGACAAATCTCCGTCCCAGTCTCAGGTCTTTTGCAGACTCCATCAGGTTTTCTTCCAGAATGGTCCTGTATTTGGCTCCATCCATCTTCCCATCAATTTGAACCATCTTCCCTGTCCCTGCTGAAGAAAAGCAGGCCCAAACCATGATGCTGCCACCACCATGTTTGACAGTGGGGATGGTGTATTCAGGGTGATGAGCTGTGTTGCTTTTACGCCAAACATAACGTTTTGCATTGTTGCCAAAAAGTTCAATTTTGGTTTCATCTTACCAGAGCACCTTCTTCCACATGTTTGGTGTGTCTCCCAGGTGGCTTGTGGCAAACTTTAAACAACACTTTTTATGGATATCTTTAAGAAATGGCTTTCTTCTTGCCACTCTTCCATAAAGGCCAGATTTGTGCAATATACGACTGATTGTTGTCCTATGGACAGAGTCTCCCACCTCAGCTGTAGATCTCTGCAGTTCATCCAGAGTGATCATGGGCCTCTTGGCTGCATCTCTGATCAGTCTTCTCCTTGTATGAGCTGAAAGTTTAGAGGGACGGCCAGGTCTTGGTAGATTTGCAGTGGTCTGATACTCCTTCCATTTCAATATTATCGCTTGCACAGTGCTCCTTGGGATGTTTAAAGCTTGGGAAATCTTTTTGTATCCAAATCCGGCTTTAAACTTCTTCACAACAGTATCTGGGACCTGCCTGGTGTGTTCCTTGTTCTTCATGATGCTCTCTGCGCTTTTAACGGACCTCTGAGACTATCACAGTGCAGGTGCATTTATACGGAGACTTGATTACACACAGGTGGATTGTATTTATCATCATTAGTCATTTAGGTCAACATTGGATCATTCAGAGATCCTCACTGAACTTCTGGAGAGAGTTTGCTGCACTGAAAGTAAAGGGGCCGAATAATTTTGCACGCCCAATTTTTCAGTATTTGATTTGTTAAAAAAGTTTGAAATATCCAATAAATGTCGTTCCACTTCATGATTGTGTCCCACTTGTTGTTGATTCTTCACAAAAAAATACAGTTCTATATCTTTATGTTTGAAGCCTGAAATGTGGCAAAAGGTCGCAAAGTTCAAGGGGGCCGAATACTTTCGCAAGGCACTGTAGATCATTTTGTACCGTTTTCCTCCAGCATTTTCACAAGGTCCTTTGCTGCTGTACTGGGATTGATTTGCACTTTTCGCACCAAAGTACGTTCATCTCTAGGAGACAGAATGCGTCTCCTTCCTGAGCGGTATGACGGCTGCGTGGTCCCATGGTGTTTATACTTGCGTACTATTGTTTGTACAGATGAACGTGGTAACTTCAGGCGTTTGGAAATTACTCCCAAGGGTGAACCAAACTTGTGGAGGTCTACAATTTTTTTTCTGAGGTCTTGGCTGATTGCTTTTGATTTTCCCATGTCAAGCAAAGAGGCACTGAGTTTGAAGGTAGACCTTGAAATACATCCACAGGTACACCTCCAATTGACTCAAATTATGTTAACTAGCCTATCAGAAGCTTCTAAAGCCATGACATAATTTTCTGGAATTTTCCATGCTGGAATTTTCCAAGCTGTTTAAAGGCACAGTCAACTTCTGACCGACTGGAATTGTAATATATTATTTCACTTATAATTGACTGTCTGTAAACAATTGTTGGAAAAATGACTTGTGTGATGCACAGAGTAGATAACTTACCAAAACTATAGTTTGTTAACAAGAAATGTGTGGAGTGGTTGAAAAACGGGTTTTAATGACTCCAAACTAAGTGTATGTAAATTCTGACTTCAACGGTCTCTCTTTATTGTGCGTGGGAATACTCAGGAAAAGATTTCCAGAATTAAAATGACAAGGAGCTGCGTTGGTGTTTTTAAGTCTTTTAGGTCCAACAACAGCTGGGGAACCCTGCAATATGGCATTCATTTCATTTCTCCTTATTCAAACTGGGACAATACTAACAAAGGAGATCAGTGAACAATCAGCACACGTGGATGAAACATTCAGTTCACTTCAGGACTACTATGTTTGGTATATTATTTGAAGAAGCTTTTACTCAAACATAGGGCTAGTCCAGATCAAATCACTTCCAACAGACAACCTTAACTTAAAAAGTAACTTTATATTACCTAAGGTGTCCTTAAAACTGTATTTCCATAGTACTAAGGTAGGCAGATATGTTTTTCATTTGCGTTATGGGGTATTCAACACTGAATGGACTTCCTGCTACAATATAAACTCAACCCTTTCCCCAGCAGTATTTATGTGTGCTCCTTTCGCCACCTTGTGGACTAACTTAAGACCTGCCTGACTGTTTTACTACGTTGATTGGCCTCACTCCACAGGCCTTGTTCTCAGTTATTTTACAAAACAACACCATTGAATAGATGTAATACACAAACAATATACCAGTTTGAATGTATATTCCGGAAAAATTTAAATGTATGACAATACTGCACGGCTTCGAACGCTGCTCGTCTAATCAGCATCAAAACTACCCATTTCATAATTAAACATATGACACTGAGTTTAGAGCAGGAACACGGAGTACATTTAATGTCTCCACATACTACAATCTTAGATATGTACAAAAACATATATTCATTTTAGATAAGAGAACAAGAACTAAATTACAGGACTGATTCAACTTCTTTTTTTAAGTAAAATCTCTTAATACTGTGCTCATTTTCTAAAATTTAAAATGAAGAGAATGCCTTACAAGGTTCCTGGTTAGACAAACCTACATGGTTAAAAAAGATAACATTACTTGTTTATAAAAATAAAGACTATTTTAGATTTGGTTTCCTGTTTCAGTCTTCTATATGGACGGAACTAGTCTTCAAGCTGGAATTTATCAAGTGGTCAATGGTGCTCCCTTAGTGGCACATCTGTGATGTCATCTCTTTCTGTAGGGGCAGGAGTGATGGCAACATTATGATAGCAAAAGTACACAAATGTGCTTGTAAACATCACAATTCTAGGGTGCAATATTGGCATCATAACTTCCCTTTCAGCTTCATTTGCAAAACAAACATGTAATATGTAAGAAAATATATAAAAATGACAACCAGACAATTCAATCATTTTTTTCTCACTCACCAGTGGCTCGAGCTCCTTGTGGTCTGTGAGGTTAAACTCCGTTACAAAGTAATAGAAGTGCTTGTAACAGGTGTTGACGTGGGCCTCTGCACCCATCTGGTTCACACGATCAAAGTGATGAATGTAGACGTGGACGAACACACGGAACAGGCGAGACAAAATCTTCTTAGCTACCTGCATGAAGGTCTTTGGGAAGGGAGTACCTTCAAAAACCAAACATAAGATGACAAAAAAGATTAAGACGTGTCCTCCTGTGACATGTAAAGTAAACACAAATGTGGTCATGCTCTCAACCTCATCTCTGTGGTTGGTTCAGTTTAATTGTCAGATTAATTCTCAACTTTAAATATTACATTGGGTGCAAATAGAATATTTATACCAATTGTATGTTTTTGTGAATCAAGTGAGGGATGTTATTTTCTTGTGTACTGGAGGATCATGCTTGTATCACTTGATTGAGATATGTGAGCCTTGGAAATTACCACACCTAGGGCAGAGGATTCATATTTCCCTTCATCCATCAAGATTTGATGAAGTTAACAGTCTATCCTCTTACACTAATCTAATAGCATGTTAAAATGCATTCCTGGGGACACGTGTACATGCATTCCTATTTTACCCTACTGTAGATTGTGTGACCATTTCTAAAGTCATTGCTTGGCTGTTTCTACAGCTAGTCAGACGCAAAGTTATGTGTGGTGGGAGGAAGTGAAGAACGGAAGGTTAAGAATTTCTGAATTATAGTAGATTAACTGATACAGCTGTTGCACTTTATAATGACAGAGAACTCAAGGAATTCAGCCCATGAAGATGATTCAGACCTATTTATCATCATCATGAATAGCCAAATAACAGATCCCATCTACCTAGTTATCATTCTATGTACATACCAACGTTGGTGGGGAAGATGTGCTCGTTGTTGATCTGTACCTCGATCCAGTCCATCAGCAGGCTCATGTATTTTGGGGCTGGCACGGCTGTGGGCTTCTTGTACTTGTGCTCGTCCTGCCAGCGGTACTCGTACTTGGGCCCTCCGGACATGACGGGGCAGGTCTGGTCGGTGCAGGAGTCGCTGATGGTGCCGTAGATGAGGTTGATGCGGTTGAAGAAGTCCACCACGTGAACAGCCACCCAGTCATTAAGGTCCTCTCCATGGGGCAACGCCACCGCCTGCTTCAGGTCCAGGCCTGCATTCAGAGACGCCTGGGCCTTCTTGTGCAGCTCAAAGCGCTGTGTCCCGGGCTCAAACTTACGCTTTGGCCGGAATGTCCTCTCCTTGTTGAAGACTTGCTTCAGGGCCATGGACATTGTTGCATGTGTCAGTTTGTTTATGTCTTAATGAATGATTTACTGGTTAGATCAACAGTGGAGCAGTTATACAATGGTTGTATTTTTCTCACAGATGGTTTTGGTCCTGAGGCTGAAGGGTCTAATCAGAGAGGGGGGGGGGGGGGGGAATGATTTTGTGTCAGATTCACATATATTCCATATTGTCCAATTTAGCAGTAACGTGCAGTATTCAGTCTGGTGCTGCAATGCCAACAACGTAGGCCCATAATGTATTTATTGGTGGCGCTTCTATAAATCTGATAACATTTCACAAATTATGCATTGGTACAAATGCATAATAGTGTAAGTGTTTGTGGTGTCTCAATCCATTATTGAAAATTAATAACAAATGACTTAAAAAATCCACGAATTAATCAGTTAATCAAATTAATAAACTACATTTAACTAACCAAAATATATAACACATCTATGACTGCTGTCCAAAGAGTGGTAAATTCAAGGAAGTCTGTCCTCCAACATAACCTGAACATCAACTTCGAGAAGAATAACCTCAATCAGTTACAATGTTGCAAAGTGAGTATCGTCACAGAGTTAGTTAGTTACCACGTTGCAAAAAGTGAGGGTTGTTAGAATGTAGTTACAATTTGTTGCAAGCTATATGAGTAATTTCCTACTTTTCACAATACATTAAGGCCTGGTTCCGGAAAGCGAGACAGCATGTACAACCTAGCACAACTTTATGAAGTGACCTCAGACAATAACGACATGTCATATATTGAGGTTATTAATATGACTATATCTAGCCAGCAGACAGATAAAGTGGTCAGGAGCAAAAGTGAAACAAACTAAGTATAGAAGCTAACGTTAGTCCATGATGTATCCTAGCGGTAGCCGGACCGCTGATGCTACGATGCTTCAAAGATGACGGCGCCAAGTTTATTCATGAGAGAAAAAAGGATACAATCGCACTTCTTGCTTTTCGCATGATAAAGGTAACCACAAACTACTCCTTAAAACATGTTATTCATTATATAATTAAACGTAGAAATAATGGGAGTAAATTGCTCCCAAACGAGCTGACCGTAAACGCAACCACTTTCCCCGAACTTAGATAGGCTAACGTTATCACTTACTTGTTACGCTTTAATGTTCCTTCCTTTGCTGTGTTCTCTTGAATATAATAAACTTTGCTAATCCTTTTTAAATATATAACAACGGCTACATTTGAATTAATGTATAAGGTCAGTAGTTCTGAACATAGCGCTAAGTCTTTACTAAGGCAACTAAAATAAGCCCCTCCCTACCCAAAAAAAGAAGAAATAACAAGCACTTCCTCTGATTTTACGTCACTTTACACGGACCAAGCAGGCGCACATACCAGTATTTCGTATGGAACTAATTGAGTTACAAAATAAACTGGATAATATATATAGATTAAACGCAGAAGGAGCCTTTATTAGATCTAGGAAAAATGGATTTGAGGAGGGAGAACAGAATTCATTCTATTTCTTTAGACTTTAGAAATTTCACTCTAAAAATAACACTATCCACTATCTAAGTTAATTAAACATTGATGGTGTTATTAGAGATGACCAAAAATGAATCGCTAAATACTGTAGCAATTTTTCCAGAAAATTGTATAGCTCTACGTACTGTCAGGAATCTACTGTCAGGAATCTAACAATAAATCACCAGATGTTGATGGAATTACATCAGAATTGTACAAATTATTTTCTGAACAAGTAGCTCCCTTCGTATTTGAAGTCTTTTGAAGTCTCCTTTTGTAATGACCACCCAGAAACAGTGTTGCACCTTTTTTTGGCATTGTATTCATGTAAGAAAACTGTGGCAAGACATCATTAGATTTATAATTGAACACATTTATGAAGATTTTACACTATTGTGGAGAGATGTACTGCTTGGATTCTTTACATACGATAGAAATAAGCTGAAACATTTTTATGTAATTTATTTCATTATTCATTATTATTTCACTACAACATTTTCAGACAAGATAGAACTGCCAAAGGGGGTGGTGTTGCAATCTACTGCAAAGATGGCCTGCAGAGTTCTGTCCTACTATCCAGGTCTGTACCCAAACAATTTGAACTTCTACTTTTAAAAATCCACCTCTCTAAAAACAAGTCTCTCACCGTTGCCGCCTGCTATAGACCACCCTCTGCCCCCAGCTGTGCTCTGGACACCATATGTGAACTGATTGCCCCCCATCTATCTTCAGAGCTCGTGCTGCTAGGCGACCTAAACTGGAACATGCTTAACACCCCAGCCATCCTACAATCTAAACTTGATGCCCTCAATCTCACACAAATTATCAATGAACCTACCAGGTACCTCCCCAAAGCCTTAAACACAGGCACCCTCATAGATATCATCCTAACCAACTTCCCCTCTAAATACACCTCTGCTGTCTTCAACCAAGATCTCAGCGATCACTGCCTCATTGCCTGCATCCGTAATGGGTCAGCGGTCAAACGACCTCCACTCATCACTGTAAAACGCTCCCTGAAACACTTCAGCGAGCAGGCCTTTCTAATCGACCTGGCCGGGGTATCCTGGAAGGATATTGATCTCATCCCGTCAGTAGAGGATGCCTGGATATTTTTTTTAAATGCCTTCCTAACCATCTTAAATAAACATGCCCCATTCAAGAAATTTAGAACCAGGAACAGATATAGCCCTTGGTTCTCCCCAGACCTGACTGCCCTTAACCAACACAAAAACATCCTATGGCGTTCTGCATTAGCATCGAACAGCCCCCGTGATATGCAGCTGTTCAGGGAAGCTAGAAACCATTATACACAGGCAGTTAGAAAAGCCAAGGCTAGCTTTTTCAAGCAGAAATTTGCTTCCTGCAACACTAACTCAAAAAAGTTCTGGGACACTGTAAAGTCCATGGAGAATAAGAACACCTCCTCCCAGCTGCCCACTGCACTGAAGATAGGAAACACTGTCACCACTGATAAATCCACCATAATTGAGAATTTCAATAAGCATTTTTCTACGGCTGGCCATGCTTTCCACCTGGCTACTCCTACCCCGGTCAACAGCACTGCACCCCCAACAGCAACTCGCCCAAGCCTTCCCCATTTCTCCTTCTCCCAAATCCATTCAGCTGATGTTCTGAAAGAGCTGCAAAATCTGGACCCCTACAAATCAGCCGGGCTAGACAATCTGGACCCTTTCTTTCTAAAATTATCTGCCAGAAATTGTTGCCACCCCTATTACTAGCCTGTTCAACCTCTCTTTCGTGTCGTCTGAGATTCCCAAAGATTGGAAAGCAGCTGCGGTCATCCCCCTCTTCAAAGGGGGGGACACTCTTGACCCAAACTGCTACAGACCTATATATATCCTACCATGCCTTTCTAAGGTCTTCGAAAGCCAAGTCAACAAACAGATTACCGACCATTTCGAATCTCACCATACCTTCTCTGCTATGCAATCTGGTTTCAGAGCTGGTCATGGGTGCACCTCAGCCACACTCAAGGTCCTAAACGATATCTTAACCGCCATCGATAAGAAACATTACTGTGCAGCCGTATTCATTGATCTGGCCAAGGCTTTTGACTCTGTCAATCACCACATCCTCATCGGCAGACTCGACAGCCTTGGTTTCTCAAATGATTGCCTCGCCTGGTTCACCAACTACTTCTCTGATAGAGTTCAGTGTGTCAAATCGGAGGGTCTGCTGTCCGGACCTCTGGCAGTCTCTATGGGGGTGCCACAGGGTTCAATTCTTGGACCGACTCTCTTCTCTGTATACATCAATGTGGTCGCTCTTGCTGCTGGTGAGTCTCTGATCCACCTCTACGCAGACGACACCATTCTGTATACTTCCTTGTATACGCCCTTCTTTGGACACTGTGTTAACAACCCTCCAGGCAAGCTTCAATGCCATACAACTCTCCTTCCGTGGCCTCCAATTGCTCTTAAATACAAGTAAAACTAAATGCATGCTCTTCGACCGATCGCTACCTGCACCTACCCGCCTGTCCAACATCACTGCTCTGGACGGCTCTGACTTAGAATACGTGGACAACTACAAATACTTAGGTGTCTGGTTAGACTGTAAACTCTCCTTCCAGACCCATATCAAACATCTCCAATCCAAAGTTAAGCCCCATATACTACCCACCATTGCGACCTGTACGCTCTCGTTGGCTGGCCCTCGCTTCATACTCGTCGCCAAACCCACTGGCTCCATGTCATCAACAAGACCCTGCTAGGTAAAGTCCCTCCTTATCTCAGCTCGCTGGTCACCATAGCATCTCCCACTTGTAGCACACGCTCCAGCAGGTATATCTCTCTAGTCACCCCCAAAACCAATTCTTTCTTTGGCCGCCTCTCCTTCCAGTTCTCTGCTGCCAATGACTGGAACGAACTACAAAAATCTCTGAAACTGGAAACACTTATCTCCCTCACTAGCTTTAAGCACCAACTGTCAGAGCAGCTCACAGATTACTGCACCTGTACATAGCCCACCTATAATTTAGCCCAAACAACTACCTCTTTCCCAACTGTATTTTATTTATTTATTTATTTTGCTCCTTTGCACCCCATTATTTTTATTTCTACTTTGCACATTCTTCCATTGCAAAACTACCATTCCAGTGTTTTACTTGCTATATTGTATTTACTTTGCCACCATGGCCTTTTTTGCCTTTACCTCCCTTCTCACCTCATTTGCTCACATTGTATATAGACTTGTTTATACTGTATTATTGACTGTATGTTTGTTTTACTCCATGTGTAACTCTGTGTCGTTGTATCTGTCGAACTGCTTTGCTTTATCTTGGCCAGGTCGCAATTGTAAATGAGAACTTGTTCTCAACTTGCCTACCTGGTTAAATAAAGGTAAAATAAAAAAATAAAAAAATAAAATTATTTTGGCCAAATTTCATATACACAAATGTAAATTTACAACAAAAAAAATTAACATTTTCCCACCCTACAAAAAGAAATTGAACTGTATTTTAAGACAGTTAAATACTCTACTAACAAAAAAGCTGTTAGAATTGTAAGTGTATGTACAGTGGGGCACAAAGTATTTAGTCAGCCACCAATTGTGCAAGTTCTCCCACTTAAAAAGATGAGAGAGGCCTGTAATTTTCATCATAGGTACACTTCAACTATGACAGACAAAATGAGAAAAAATCCAGAAAATCACATTGTAGGATTTTTTATGAATTTATTTGCAAATTATGGTGGAAAATAAGTATTTGGTCAATAACAAAAGTTTATCTCAATACTTTGTTATATACCCTTTGTTGGCAACGACAGAGGTCAAACGTTTTCTGTAAGTCTTCACAAGGTTTTCACACACTGTTGCTGGTATTTTGGTCCATTCCTCCATGCAGATCTCCTCTAGAGCAGTGATGTTTTGGGAATGTTGCTGGGCAACACAGACTTTCAACTCCCTCCAAAGATTTTCTATGGGGTTGAGATCTGGAGACTGGCTAGGCCACTCCAGGACCTTGAAATGCTTCTTACGAAGCCACTCCTTCATTGCCCGGGCGGTGTGTTTGGGATCATTGTCATGCTGAAAGACCCATCCACGTTTCATCTTCAATGCCCTTGCTGATGGAAGGAGGTTGTCACTCAAAATCTCATGATACATGGCCCCATTCATTCTTTCCTTTACACGGATCAGTCGTCCTGGTCCCTTTGCAGAAAACCAGCCCCAAAGCATGATGTTTCCACCCCCATGCTTCACAGAAGGTATGGTGTTCTTTGGATGCAACTCAGCATTCTTTGTCCTCCAAACACGACGAGTTGAGTTTTTACCAAAAAGTTATATTTTGGTTTCATCTGACCATATGACATTCTCCCAATCTTCTTCTGGATCATCCAAATGCTCTCTAGCAAACTTCAGACGGGCCTGGACATGTACTGGCTTAAGCAGGGGAACACGTCTGGCACTGCAGGATTTGAGTCCCTGGCGGCGTAGTGTGTTACTGATGGTAGGCTGTGTTACTTTGGTCCCAGCTCTCTGCAGGTCATTCACTAGGTCCCCCCGTGTGGTTCTGGGATTTTTGCTCACCGTTCTTGTGATCATTTTGACCCCACGGGGTGAGATCTTACGTGGAGCCCCAGATCGAGGGAGATTATCAGTATGTCTTCCAAACCGAGCTGCTTACCTATTGCAGATTCAGTCTTCCCAGCCTGGTGCAGGTCTACAATTTTGTTTCTGGTGTCCTTTGACAGCTCTTTGGTCTTGGCCATAGTGGAGTTTGGAGTGTGACTGTTTGAGGTTGTGGACAGGTGTCTTTTATACTGATAACAAGTTCAAACAGGTGCCATTAATACAGGTAACGAGTAGAGGACAGAGGAGCTTATCAGGTCTGTGAGAGCCAGAAATGTAGCTTGTTTGTAGGTGACGAAATACTTATTTTTCACCATCATTTGCAAATAAATTCATAAAAAATCCTACAATGTGATTTTCTGGATTCTTTTTCTCATTTTGTCTGTCATAGTTGAAGTGTACCTTTGATTAAAATTACAGGTCTCTCTCGTCTTTTTAAGTGGGAGAACTTGCACAATTGGGGGCAGACTAAATGTTGGAGTTGCGGTTTTGGAGCAGTGGCTTCTTCCTTGCTGAGTGGCCTTTCAAGTTCCAGTCCTCCCCAGATAAAGGAAAACTGGAGGGGTACTCCCTGTCCTATCGTACATTCTCAGAGTTATAGCCGGGTCGGTTCAACCATAGTTTAATTGTTTCTAGGTGTTTTCTTAGGCATACACACACATTCCTCTCTCTCCCAGTCTAACCTAACTTATGTTTAATATTTTTAATTACTCCTTATCCATGTTACATAACCTCTCATCCCTAATGGTTAAGTTTCCGGATATAATAATTTAATAATTTATCTTAAACCTTATAACTTCTTTTATCAGAAGTCTACCATTTTTTTCTGAGGTCTTGGCTGATTTCTTTTGATTTTCCCATGATGTCAAGCAGAGGCACTGACTTTGAAGGTAGGCCTTGAAATACATCCACAGGTACATCCAAATACATCCACAGGACTCAAATGATGTCAATTAGCCTATCAGAAGCTTCTAAAGCCATGACATAATTTTCTGGAATTTCCGAAGCTGTTTAAAGGCACAGTCAACTTAGTGTATGTAAACTTCTGACCCACTGGAATTGTGATACAGTCAATTAAGTGAAATAATCTGTCTGTAAACAATTGTTGGAAAAATTACTTGTGTCATGCACAAAGTAGATGTCCTAACCAACTTGCCCAAACTATAGTTTGTTAAAAAGACATTTGTGGAGTAGTTGAAAACCAGTTTAATGACTCCAAACTAAGTGTATGTAAACTTCCGACTTCAACTGTACATGCTGTGTTTCCCTCTTTGTCTTATCAGTGTCTATGTAGCCCGTTATCAGCTACTTCTATCGTTACTTCATAAAGAAGAACCTTCACTTGGAGAAAGTACACTTAACAAAAATATCAAAGCAACATGTAAAGTGTTGGTCCCATGTTTCATGAACTGAAATCAAATTTCCCAGAAATTTTGTTTACACCCCTGTTAGTGAGCATTTCTCCTTTGCCAAGACAATTCACCCACCTGACAGGTGTGGCATATCAAGAAGCTGATTGAACAGCATGGTTATTACAGAGGTGCACCTTGTGCGGGGAACAATAAAAGGCCACTAAAATGTGTAGTTTTGTCACACAACACATTGCCACAGATGTCTCAAGTTTTGAGGGAGCGTGCAAATGGCATGCTGAATGTAGGAATGTCCACCAGTGCTATTGCCAGAGACATTAATGTTAATTTCTCTACCATAAGCTGCTTCCAATATCGTTTAAAAGAATTTGGCAGTATGTCCAACCGGCCTTACAACCTCGGACCATGTGTAATCCCGCCAGCCCAGGACTATCCAGTTTCTTCACCTGCAGGATCGTCTGAGACCTGCCACCCATACAGCTGATGAAACTGTGGACAACCTAAGAATTTCTGCCCAATCTGTCAGAAACCGTCTCAGGGAAGCTCATCTGCGTGCTCGTCGTCTACACCAGGGTCTTGACCTGACCGCAGTTCTGTGTCGTAACCGTCTTCAGTGGGCAAATGTTGAACTTCGATGGCCACTGGCACACTGGGGAAGTGTGCTCTTCCCGGTTGAATCCCAGTTTCAACTGTGCCGGGCAGATTGTGTTGTGTGGGTGAGCGGTTTGCTGATGTCAACGTTGTGAACAGAGTGCCCCATGGTGGCGTTGGGGTTATGGTATGGGCAGACATAAGCTACGGACAACGAACGCAATTGCATTTTATCGATGGCCATTTGAATGCACAGAAATACCAGGATGAGGTCCTGAGGGCCATTGTCGTGCCTTTCATCCGCCGCAATCACCTCATGTGATTCACAGCCCCATGTCGCAAGGATCTGTACACAACTCCCTGGAAGTATAAAATGTCCCAGTTCTTCCATGGCCTGCATACTCACCAGACATGTCACCCATTGAGCATGTTTGGGATGCTCTGGATCGACGTGTACAACTGCGTGTTCCAGTTCCAATATCTAGCAACTTCGCACAGCCATTGAAGAGGAATGGAACAACATTCCACAGTCCACAATCAACAGCCTGATCAACGAAGGAGATGTATTGCGCTGCATGAGGTGGTCACACCAGACACTGACTGGTTTGCTGATCCAGACCCCAAAGTATCTGTGACCAACAGATGCATATCGTGTTCCCAGTCATGTGGAATCCAGAGATTAGGGCCTAATGAATTTATTTCAATTGACTGATTGCCTTATATGAACTGCAACTCAGTAAAATCTTTGAAACTATTGTGTGTTGCATTTATATTGTTGTTCAGTATAGTTTTAATCATGTTTTGAGGCTATATAGTGTTTGTTTACATTTACTTTGTTTACAAACATTGGAGTAAAACAAACTTTTATTTTGGATCTGATGGGGTACGACAGCTAAGCTCATGAGGAATTTACAAGATATATTCATCAAGAATCAAAGGGTATATATCATTAATTTATAAGATATATTCTTCAAGAATCAAAGGGTACATATCATTAATTTATAAGATATATTCTTCAAGAATCAAAGGGTACATATCATTAATTTATAAGTCCAAAAATGGATGTACTGTAGCAACTGCAGGTTGCCCGTTTGAGCCGATGTTTCTGGCCTTTTTACTTTTCATAATTCATTCACAAATTCTTTTCACAATTACTTGATATAGATACACCATATTCTGTGAAAATGTTTAATCATGACATATTAAGGAATGTATACAGAGCTGAAGCACTTAAATATAATTCACATTTGACCTATAGTATAAGTACTCCCAAAGAATCATTACACTTTCAAATTGTAATTTTACCATGCACAATTCTTCGTGAAGCGTTTCTTTCAAACTATTCCAAACCTCGGATGATGGAGTCTTGAGCTACCTTTCAGAAGAGGAGCATCCTCACAAGAATGACTTTCATTACAAACTCACATTTGTGTCAATAAGGCTTGTTTAGCTGTTTACTGTAGCTGCCTGTTGCTGAAGCTGTCAGCTAGTGCCCAGACTAGTTCATAATAATCTCTTTGTCTATCTCAAAGAATGCATTGTATGGCGGGGGGACAGAGTGTCTGTTGTCTCTGGTCTACTTGAGAGGCTCAGCAGCGTCTGCGGTCACCTCAGGAGGAGTTTTGTTGGATATGGAGTAGTAAAAGACTCGCATGCACTCCTCCACCTTCACAAAGCCTGGCCGGTCCTCGTGTCTGAGAAGAGAAAGGTCAGACACTTTAGATGTGATGCATCTACTTTTAAATGGGCAGCGGTGTGGCCTAGTAGCCTACTTCCCATGTGGTGTGAAAATGAATAGGTCTCTAGTTTCTCACTTACTTGTATGTCCAGCAGTCCTTCATCAGTGCATACATTCTATCTGGACATCCAGACGGACATTCCATCCGGCTCCCACTGGCAATGAAACTGATCACCTCCGGACCTTTCATTTTCTGATCATATTTGGTGAAGACGCAGATTAAGTTAATCTAGACAGCACTGTGTTGGAGGTTGTTATTTAAGCAATAAGGCACGAGGGGATGAGGTATATGGCCAAGGGCTGTTCTTATGCATGACATAACACGGAGTGCCTGGATACAGCCCTTAGCAGTGCTATATTGGTCATATACCACAAACCCCGAGGTGCCTTATTGCTATTATAAACTGGTAACAAATGTAATTAGACCAGTATAAAGACATGTTTTGTCATACCCGTGGTATGCGGTCTGATATACCACGGATTTCAGCCAATCAGCATTCAAGGTTTGAACTACCCAGTTTATAATACAGTATAAACATTTAACTATATTGTGGTTATATGTCTTGCAGGTGCTGTACAGATTGTACCTTGTATGGTTTTCCTCCGTAAGAAAAGGCTTCCCACATGGTGACACCAAAGCTCCAGACATCACTCTTGCTGGAGAACTTGTGGAAGTTCATGCATTCTGGAGCATACCACTTCAGCGGCCATTTTCCTGCTGTGCGTGCCTATGTAACCATGCACACACGCACGCACACACACACACACACATACCACATGAATAATGTTTTAAGAACTGACTATATAAAACAGACCAAGATTATAGCACATGACACGTGCAAGAGACTCCTACCTTGTAATAGTTGTCATCAGCACCCAAAGCCTTGGACAGACCAAAGTCACTGATCTTGGCAAACTGTTGGTTGACCAGCAGGACGTTGCGAGCTGCCAGGTCTCTGTGCACAAAGTTCTTCTCCTCCAGGTACTTCATTCCCATAGACACCTGGTGCATCAGACCCACAATGTTCTCCACTGTGACCTTATCCCTGAGAGGTAGAAGGACAGAAATGGAACTCAAATAAACCTTTTGAGAAATTACAGTATGTCATGGTATTGTTTGAGTATTAGTAGTGCTATCATTAATGGAATTTCCGTAACTCTCTATGATCAATGTCACTACCAAGAGAATAACATGCCTTATGAAACTGTATATATTGTACTACACGTGTGAAATAATTGACCTTACTTATTGGTGGAGAGGAACTTGTTGAGTGGCCCAACAGAAGCCATCTCCATCACCAGCATCAGGCACTCAGCCTGGCAGAGCCCCAGCATGCGGACGATGTAAGGGTTACTCAGCTGGTGCATGATCTCCGCCTCCCTCATCATCTCATCTTTCACCAGCTTCTCATTCTCACTCTTCAGCACCTTGATGGCCACATCAGTGTGGCCCCTGGAAGCACACAGGAATTATTGGTGTTATGAATAGGGCCCCATGTTTTTCCTAATTATAACCTATAACTGGGGTCCAGATTTTTTCCTGATCAGCTAATTTTGTCAGTAAAAATAATGAGAAACCTCTGACCAAAAAGGTAGTTATCAATTGTTATAAATGGCTCTAGGCTGACGTTATAGGTTCTAAAATCAGGCTCTGATGTTCTGGTTTGATTCATCCAAAAAGCAGGTCAACCCCCCTCTCACTTATTTGTTTTGAAGACTCCTTTCTTGACACAGCCAAAGTTTCCCGAGCCGAGCTCCACCTCGTCAATCATCAGCTGATCCCTGTTGATGAAGAACTTCTTCAGGTCATTGGGGTCATGGTAAGGGTTGACAAATTCACTGCAGTCCATGGGCAACATCGGACGGTCTGTGGGGGGGGAAGTCTTGATTTCCTTGGAGCCCCCCAGAGGTACTGTAAGAAAGGGACAAACCACAGGGAAATGTCTTAAAGACATTGGTTGGGTTGTGTGTCGGAGGACGCATGACTTTCAACCTTCGTCTCTCGATGAAGACAAGATAGTAGCTACTAAAAACAATTGGATACCACGAAATTGGGGAGAAAAAGGGGTAAAAATAAATATATATATATATATATATATAAAAAGACACATTTAGTGATTTGTGTATGTGTGGGTTTTGGTAGAAAGATCATGTGTGTCTGTTGTAATGTTATTGACCTACCTCCAGGTGGCGGTGTGTATCCATTTGTTCTGAGCCGCCTCTGAAAGAAATGTACTGTATTTAATAGTAATATAATAATAATAATAATAAGCCATTTAGCAGATGCCTCAATAAATACGTTGGAAAGAGAGTATCTACCATGGAGAATGTTCTTGATACTCACCCCCGATGGCACAACAGGAGTCTCTGAAAATGGATTTGAGAAATAAGAAAATTAATTCAATGGCATGAGGGACAAAGTTAAGTGAAACAATAAGAAGAATTTGATAATTGTGAACAAAATGTTAGTTAAGTACGTTTGGTGTTGTTGCGGTTCACACACGGTTCCCTCAGAACTGTCACTAGCCCATCAGGTTTCATCTTCAGATACTCAACCAGCTGCAGAAGGGAGGGAGAGTGGCAGGGAAAGATAACTCTCTTTGTCTTAAACATTAGGTAGCAGACATAATAAACTTGGACTCATTTATTGGAGAAGAGAGAACAGCCTACCTGCCACACAGTGTCAAATTTGGTTCCCTCTGGCATGGAGTACTTCCCTGATTTGTCATGTAGGATCTGGTAATGGTAGGTCGTTTTTCCGTACATCAAAGAAAGGGCAAAGGTTCCAGACTCTTCCCTGTCTCTGATTCTGATTAATAAAAACTCAAATCAAAATATGTTGTGGGTGTTTTTAGAACCTTTGTGTAGTGTTTGACTAAAATGCATTTCATGACTCACAGGAACTTTCCATCTGGCTGTGCCCCGGAGTAGAGCCGCCTCTCCCCTTCCTGGCGAGGTATCTTGCTGTGGTACCAGGGCATCCTCTCATGGGCGGTGGTGGCGATCAGCTTCTCCAGCTGTGGAGCCTGGCTGATGATAGCCTGCTCCATGGCCTCCCCCTGAACACAGATACAAAGTCAGACAGGAAACTACATCAGAGACAGTGTTTATGTGACTTCAGGCCCTGCTGCCTCTCATCCTGTGATAGTCGCTCTGGTTAACAGCGTCTGTGAAATTACTCAAATGTAATTTAGCCAACCCTCACCTCCAGGTTCCAGGTCTGTCGTACATACTCCCTCAGCATGTTGTCCCTCAGGTTATCAAAGACGCCTGCTCTGATGGGGTTGTCTGGGGAGCGCAGACAGGGCTTCCTCAGGGTGCACACCAGGCCATCTGAATCATTACTGTAAAACTCACAGAGCTCCGCTGGACCACAGTGGGGCTTTCCACCTGCAATACAGTAGGTGCTGTTGAGCTGTTTCTCCACAGAGTAGTGGTGGAACTCCACGTTCCACACCAGAGAGACCACGTAGCCGCCCAGGCTCCGCAAACATTGGCGCAGCAGGAACAGCCCGTCTGCCATGCCTGCCAGCTTCAGGTGCTCCTCAGCCTCCGAACGACTGATGCTGCCGTAGAAGAAAGGCAGCTCTGCCGCAGGGTCTGTCGCCATGTCTGAGTCTCCTCAGGCAGTACGAGGGAAGACTCCTCAGTTAAAAGGGTTGGAGATGGCTGGAGGCTCCTGGTTAAAGATCTATATAAGGAGAATGGAAAATAATCATGGATGACCATTATTTTTAAAAACAATATTCAAATTACTACAGGATATGTGTTTTTCTAATTGAGGTTGTTGATGAGGTACAGTCTTCAGCCTTTATCATAACTCACATTGAGCCTCCATCTTATGGACCCAGATGAGTGACTGAGGTATTTGTGTGGTTTGGCTGTTCAGTGTGCAGTATTTGAGATAGGGAGTGTGTGTTTCTCTGCACCGGCACAGGCTGGTGTTAAGCACAGCCACAACAGGAAGTTGACAACCGCCCCCATCCTCCTTCTCCAACCTCTCTTTAGTTTCTCACTCTTCCGTTGAGCAGGTGCTGCTGTTTCCAAAACTTTTCAACACACTAGTGACTAATTTAAATGAAAATTAAGGGAACATATATTTTTTTGATAAATGAAAATAAAAAAACAAACAGATGTAAAGCCCCCAACTTGTGCTTTTAACTGACTATCAGGAAATGTAAAATAAACCAAGTGTAGACTACAGGTTAGCATCACAGCATTTTGTGTCTGTTCTACTGTGAGCTAGCTTTATTTGATAACAAGCCAGAAAAGCCTGTTGGTGGGAAATACACATATGAGTATCATGATAACTTTCAAAACATGGATACCATGATACCATATCACACACACTTGGTCAACAGAATAAAGATGGGCATTGAACCAGTTAACAAAGTGATACTTTAATGTAGTTTTCTATTTGCGGTCGTCATATAACTTCCCCTTTTTCTTTTCAATTGACACCCCCATTTTGTAAAAAGAAAGCGTTTAGCTAAACATGTTTTCCAATCTGTTGGTGTGAGTCATAGGTTAGGGTGGTTTTCCTTGGTTATGTTTGCAGTTAAATGACCTGCCAAAAAAGTTAAATTCAGTTAATTACATGATACACAATTACTACTAGCTCCTTATGGGAACTCTTCATGGCCAATATTTTATTTTTGTTTCAGAGATCTGAAGTCTGAAATGATTCTCTGAGGTGGTGGTATGTCAAAAGGGGAGAATGTAAGGACTATCACCTGAAGCTTGTGTCTATGCTTAAAAGTGTAGTGTGATTCAACCACAGTTTCCTGGGCGTACCTGTGACAGACTGCCCACATCCACGGCGGACACACAGACAGAGCCACAGAGAGCCGCAATGAGCCACAACGCACATAGACTCCACCATGGCCTGAGAACTTCAACCCCCCCCCCACCTCACCACACGGTTAAAAAGGACAGTGGCCTTTACATGTTGTGAATGGCTCAAACTGAACTGACTAGTGTTTAGTTTTATTTCCTGTCTTTTTTATCCTGGTATTATATGAGCTGAATTTAACAGCTAAAACCCTGAATGACAGAATAAAGTACTTGAGAGTAACCATAAAAGTCAGTTACCATGAAAATGGAAAGATGTTAAGCATAAAAACCAATCTGTCAGAGAAGAAGACGTATTGTCAACAAGAGAGTTGTTGACTAGGAAATGTCCACATTTTATTTTCTAGTTTCCTGAATTTATGAGTGAACACAAACAAAACCTTAAAGGTCTCACCACTACTTAATAATTGGAGCATAAATATGCTGTTTGCTTTTGAACACACCAATTCTCTTCCCTCATCTTGCTTTCCTTCCACCTCAGAACAGACATTAGGACTACATAGAAAACAGCTGTAGGTCTATACTCTCTGTGTTTTGCCTGGAGGTTGGTTGTGGTTAACAGCTGAGCCAGTACAGGGCATACAGTACCAGCCTCGGCAGGCTGAAGGCTGTAGCTTTAAAGAGCGGGGAGATAGCAGAGCAGAAACTCTTCTGTGTTCTGACGCACAGCTTTTCCCATGCAGGTACAAGTGGCTTTGAGCTCTACAGACGGAATGCCCTATCCACTGCGGCACAGAGGATAACACAGAGGGTCTTTGGTTTGGCTATAAAACATGACATTCATCAACTATTAACAGTTGACTCAGGGTTGCTAAATTAGTTCATTGGCTCATGGCCATGAACTGTAACAATAATAATGCATATTTGCCTTGTATTTCATATAATCATAGTAAGCCCAAACAAAGTGTGGGTTATTATTTGTCTTTGAATTGGATTGAATTGATCATACAAAAGACACTTTATATATCAGGAGGGGTATCGGTTTTGTAAGTTACTCTAATAAATACATTCCTAAACCATTACATTACTTTGGCTACTATGCACTTAGCAACATTTTTTAAATCAGGCGAACATCTAATAAGTTAGGCTTATCAAAACATGTCCAAATATATGCATTTGTTCAATGCAGCAATTCTTTATGTTGTTATCATTCTAGGCCTCTAGAACAGATAAACCACACCATGTTGCTTAATAACGCCTGCAGTGTTTTGTAGAAACAACCACACAAATAGGCCTACAAACATCAAGCGTAGGTCTACATTAAAATGATGGGAGGTTAATGTACAAATGAAGTCAGTGGGCCAGACTGCTACCTTATAAATTGCTTACGTCAATGGAAAATCGAAGAGACTCCAATGCGCATATTTTTCCTATGGGCCTACGTAGAAGATTATTGTCGATTTCAAATCAAGCTTTTTGAATTTCCTGCTTTTGTTTTATGAACATGTAACCCGCAAAGTGCTTACTGTTGCCTTGTTGGGTTTCGGACAGTGGCCCCTCATCCAACTATATTTAGCCAGTCGAGCTTAAGAGCAACCTAAGAGTATAATGAAGTATTTGTAAGCCCTAACTCTTTCCCTGGAACGACAACACATCAGTCTCAGTGATCTGGGTTGTGGCATCTCTATAAAGAGTTGAGCTACACATGGGCCCAGAAGTCCTCAGATCCTCAGGACACTAGTTTAGCCAGTCATGTTTAGGGACCTATCTCGACAGGAAAATCATGTTGTATTTTATAGATATTCCATTGCATTGGTTGAACTGGATAACAGTAGGTCCGTAAATGTCACAGAAGGTTGGTCTGTCATCTAGATGAGAATGAGTCTCTTAAAAATAATATAGAAAGACTGCATCTTATTTTCATACAAAGCACAGTATTGGTAATTTATTTTGTAATAATTATCTGATTACACGTGCCAACAAGTCTCAAAATAGAATCTATAATTCAAAAAGAAAGTTACAAGCAATAAACAACACACATAGAACCCTTGGGTGTGTCCTCTTGAAAACCGTACCCCCTTTTGGCTTTCTATTCATATACACAATGAAAAGAACTATTTATAAATATAATCTCTACTTTTGAAGCCACAGCTAGAATGTCTTTGCCACACTGTGGTGAACACATTTTGCATTTGTTACAGCATAGACTCTGCTAATAGAAACGTATTAACACTTAAATGTATTCAAGGCACTGGTTACAAGGGAACACACATTTCCAGAACAGTCTATAGTTTATTTATATATATCATTGATATAAATTCAGTCTAAAATATTGTATTAGTATACTTCAAAGTAGATTAAACTAATAGCATTTCCACTTACGTTTTTTCCATCCCCGAAAGACAATAGCCTTGTTATATAAAGATTTAAAAAATATAATCCTATTTACTCTATTGCCAATGAGTATATAAAAAACACAGGACTGACTTAAGATGCACTCACCATAAACTATTTAACTGGAACCAAGGGAAGAGAAGTCAGAGCTAGACAGGTTGGCCTCAGAGAGAGAGTAGCTGAGTCTGGTGACAGAGCAGAGGCATCAGTGATCGTGTGAGGGTGCAGGAAAACTATGTCGTTTGATCGATACAGTCTGGAATCTTCACAGAGATACTAACCTACTTCCTTACCTCAGCTACATGAAGTGACAGCAGTTCTCTATACAGCCATCTGAAACAGCAGCCCCAATCTTCTGTCTCCACCTGTAGCCTGCCACCACGACCCTCCAGCAGTGAGTCTATGACGGAGGTTTTAATGGTTAGATGGAACATTCAAATACAGTGCATTCGGAAAGTATTCAGACCTCTTAACTTTTTCCACATTTTGTTAACGTTACAGCCGTATTCTAAAATGTATTAATTTGTTTTTTTTTCACTCACCAATCTACACACAATACCCCATAATGATGAAGCAAAAATAGGTTTAGACATTTTTGCTAATTTATATTTAAAAAAAAGTGAAATATCACATTTACATAAGGATTCAGACCCTTTACTCAGTACTTTGTTGAAGCACCTTTGGCAGCGATTACAGCCTTGAGTCTTCTTGGGTACGACGCTGCTAGCTTGACACATTTGTATTTGGGGAGTTTCTCCCATTCTTCTCTGCAGATCCTCTCCAGCTCTGTCAGGCTGGATGGGGAGCGTCACTGCACAGCTATTTTAAGGTCTCTCCAGAGATTTTCGATCAGGTTCAAGTCCGGGCTCTCGCTGGGCCACTCAAGGACATTCAGAGACTTGTCTCGAAGCCACTCCTGCATTGTCTTGGCTGTGTGCTTGGTGTCGTTGTCCTGTTGGTAGGTGAACCTTCACCCCAGTCTAAGGTCCTGAGCAGGTTTTCATCAAGGATATCTCTGTACTTTGCGCCGTTCATCTTTCCCTCGATCCTGACTAGTCTCCCAGTCCCTGCTGCTGAAAAACATCCCCACAACATGATGCTGCCACCACCATTCTTCACCGTAGGGCTGGTGCCAGGTTTCCTCCAGATGTGATGCTTGGCATTCAGGCAAAAGAGTTCAATCTTGGTTTCATCAGACCACAGAATCTTGTTTCTCATGGTCTGAGAGTCCTTTAGGTGTCCAAACGTCTTCCATTTAAGAATGATGGAGGCCACTGTGTTCTTGGGGATCTTCAATGCAGCTGAAATGTTTTGCTACCCTTCCCCAGATCTGTGCCCTGAGACAATCCTTTCTTGGAGCTCTACTGCTGGTGATTCTCTGATCCACCTCTACGCAGACGACACCATTCTGTATACCTCTGGCCCTTCTTTGGACACTGTGTTAACAAACCTCCAGACGAGCTTCAATGCAATACAACACTCCTTCCGTGGCCTCCAACTGCTCTTAAATGCAAGTAAAACTAAATGCATGCTCTTCAACCGATCGCTGCCCCACCCGCCTGCTCTTATAGCATCACTACACTAGACGGTTCTGACCTAGAATATGTGGGCAACCACAAATACCTAGGTGTCTGGTTAGACTGTAAACTCTCCTTCCAGACTCACATTAAGCATCTCCAATCCAAAAAAAATTCTAGAATCGGCTTCCTATTCCACAACAAAGCACCCTTCACTCATGCTGCCAAACATACCCTTGTAAAACTGACAGTCCTACCGATCATTGACTTTGGCGATGTCATTTACAAAATAGCCTCCAACACTCTACTCAGCAAATTCGATGTAGTCTATCACAGTGCCATCCATTTTGTCACCAAAGCCCCACCACTGCGACCTGTATGCTCTCGTTGGCTGGCCCTCGCTTCATATTTGTCGCCAAACCCACTGGCTCCAGGCCATCTATAAGTCTTTGCTAGGTAAAGCCCCGCCTAATTTCAGCTCACTGTTCAACATAGCAGCACCCACCTGTAGCAGGTATATATCACTGGTCGTCCCCAAAGCCAACTCCCCTTTGGCTGCCTTTCCTTCCAGTTCTCTGCTGCCAATGACTGGAACGAATTGCAAAAATCACTGAAGCTGGAGTTTTATATCTCTCTCACTAACTTTAAGCATCAGCTGTCAGAGCAGCTTATCTGTACACATCCCATCTGTAAATAGCCCACCCTACTACCTCATCACCATATTATTATTTATTGTTTTGCTCGATGGCACCCCAGTAACTCTACTTGCAAAATGTATCTTCTGCACTATCCATCACTCCATTGTTTAATTGCTAAATTGTAATTATTTCTCCACTATGGCCTATTTCTTGCCTTACTTCCTAATCTTACTTCATTTGCACACACTGTATTTAGATTTTTCTATTGTGGTATTGACTATGCGTTTGTTTATCCCATGTGTAACTCTGTGTTGTTTGTGTCGCACTGCTTTGCTTTATCTTGGACAGGTAGCAGTTGTAAAGGAGAACTTGTTCTCAACTGGCCTACCTGGTTAAATAAAGGTTAAATAAATAAATACAATTTTTAAAATTCCTTCAACCTCATGACTTGGTTTTTGCTCTGACATGCATTGTCAACTGTGGGACCTTATATAGACAGGTGTGTGCCTTTCCACATCATGTCCAGTCAATTGAATTTACCACATGTTTCAAGTTGTTTCAAGTTGTAGAAACATCTCAAGGATGATCAATGGAAACAGGATGCACCTGAACTCAATTTCGAGTCTCATAGCAAAAGGCATTTCTGTTTATTATTTTTAATACATTTGCAAAAATGGCTAAAAACCTTGTTTTCGCTTTAGTAGGTGGTATTTTGTGTAGATTGATGAGGGAAAATGTGGATAATGTAAAGGGGGCTGAATGCTTTCCGAATGCACTGTATCTTGTTAGTCACATTTCAAAACAGGGCCAATGCATTGTCTACCATACCTTACAAAAAACAGTTTGAAGAAGGCCATGCTCCAAATCAACTACAGAGGGCGGTCTGGATTAAAGGAGACGTTCACTATATTTGAACCAAATCTCTATTTCCGATGTTAATGGCATTATTACAGAAGTGCCTAGATATTTGTGATCTTAATTGTTTTTGAGAAACTTACCCTACCAGTGATATACTTCTTCATGCTTGTTCAGGAGATATAGGGGCACAGAAAAATATGAACAAAGGCTTTAAAAACACCCAAATACTTCCTTTTAGAAACAACAACGCAACCAGTACAGTGATGCAGGTCTTTAGATGTTGTACACATGAGATTGTGTCACTCTGACTTTATCCGTAATGCTATGATCCATTCTGTGCAAATCAAACGGTTTCCCCTACCAGCTCTGCAGCAAAATGGAATATAACATTGCAGATACATTTACATTGCGGATACATTTACAATTCAGATATTTTTCATATTTTTTATTACATTGCAGATCAAATATACATTGCAGATAAATGTACATTGAAAATAGAGATTTGGTTCAAATAAAGTGAACTTCTCCTTTAACTATTCAGGTAACTACACTGTCATCATAAAATATCCCACTGGTACTACTAGGTCATATAGAACCTACTACAGCAACGTCTCCACACCAGACCTGACAGTGCAATCTCATTCTGGGTTTACGTGTATGCCGGCATTAGTCATGTAAATGCTATAGGCCTATGTTGGGTAAAATCGTAATTGATGAGTACTCCGATTAAATCATCTAATTTTATCTAGCTAATCGGAGTTTCTGCAGTGTTTAATCTGCGAATGTTCTATAGCAAACTGCACAAGTGAAAACGGAAGAAGTGAGTTCAAAAAATCTGAAAGTAGGAAATCCAACACATTATAGAAATGTTTTTCACAAAATGAATGTGGCTTCTCAAAAATAACATTGTCGTTGATAAAACGTTTATTTAGATTAGAATCCCCATAAGAACCAGATGTAGCAGCCTCTCTCCCGTCTCTTAAACCAGGTTATTATGGAAGTCGCTTTTCTTGCAAGCATGATGTATAGTTGAACTTTTTCATCGAAATATCAGATTGTAAACGTCAAATGGAACAAAATGTATGTCTTTATATGTTTTTGCATACGTTTGGTTGTAGTTGTGTTATAAACATCACATTGGGTCCCCTCTGTTTTCTGTAGCCAAAAATCTTTGGTGTAGCTCCTCCGTGCGTACGGACGCTACCATTAACATTTTCACTTCCTGGTCTAGTACGCAGCTGTGAGAGCGAGCGAACGAGCAGGCATCCACAGCGTTGCTGTGGCAGTGGGACCCTGGGAGCAGGAGAGGTCCACTCATCTACGATCCTCGGCTCAATACAGACATAACTTTTCAAGGCAACTGACACGTCTTAAAGGAGAACAGGAGAACGACATCGGAAACCCCGAGGGGCAACCATAGTGAACCTGGACAGGGACAAGAAAAAGGTACTGGACTCTCATTTTTAAACTTATTTTAAACTTATCTTTCGTAAACCTAGTGTGCACTTCTCTGTAGGCTGTATTATGAGAGCATAGTCCATTCCGCAAAAATGCTTGACGGATTCTTTAGAAGTGTTCCATATCGATTTTACAGATATTTAAAGTCATTTTTCACAACTCGAAAATGACCATGGAATTATCAGGTCGAGTCAGACCATGAGATTTTGTGATGGGGTTGATTTCTCAGTAAAGTAGAATATTTTGAATTGTATATTAACACCATTTGTTGGTGGTATTTCTTTGTTTAATTGCGTTGAGGTTAATGAAGAAACTGTCATGGATCCAAAACACTTTCCCCATATAGTTGAGTGAAATGGATACTGTTATTTGAAAAGCTGAACCCATAGGTTGCGGGCGATGAGAGACTGTGCTTGTCTGATGCCTGGGAGCAGCAGCATGTAGTGTCAAATGACACATGCCCCTGGTCTTATGAGGTTTTCTGACAGGCGAGGGAGCAAGCAATGCTCCTGCAAGAGTTGGAGAAAGAATAGGCAGAAGTGGATTCTTCAAGACATCAGTGAACTACTGCACTGTTTAAAAGTGTTTGATGAATATTTGTGTGTTTGGGTGACATCTGTCTGTCACTCTCTGTCTCTCTCTCATGCACACGCACACACACACCTCAAACGAATATTTTACCCAAAAAAATCACAAATCAAGTACCTTGAAGGAGTTGCATAGTGATTCATTGAACATTGAACACAGAGTTGTATATCTGGTACAAGCAGTCCATACAGATACCCCCCCCCCCCCTCCACATAGTGCTTCTCTTCCTCAGCCAATGATCAGATTTATGAGACTGACCCAGAAGTGAACTAGTGCTGACATTAGGCTTGTGGCATCTTTTGTAACAAAATCCAATGTTGGTGTTGTGTTGCTTGGTTAAATAAAAGAAATGTATGGAAAGGATTTGTGTCACAAAACGTATTGATGTTTTGGTCATATTGTGAATGCCTTTCACATCCAGTAGCTTCACCATGGTAGGGCTGCCCAGTGTTTGATCTGCATGTGAGGTTCATAGGTCTCTCTCAACTGACTTAAGAGAATGGACAAATCTGTAGTCTTTCTTTGTCTGTGAGTATGTAGCATGAGAAATATGAAACTCAAGAACTCAAAGCTTAAACTGCCTCTCTTCTGTATGGTCTACAGTTGCTGACTGAGTCAGCCCATCTGAAGCCAGCTCTCAGAAAATATTGTCTTAGACTACGGCTCATTTTCAGAGTGCGCATCCTTGGCTGTCTGACAAGCCTAATTGTTTATGTCCACACTTTTCATCTCCAGATTGTTTTTTTGTTTTGGGGGGGGGGGGGGGGGGGGGGGGGGATTGAAGGAGGAATGCCACTAGTGTTTAGACTGAGATCCCTTCCTTTATTCTCCCTATTATTTGTATCACCTCATCTGTTGTTTGTTGTGGAAGGCTTAACATGGAGGAGTCATGTGAATTGAGCTTGTTTTTCGAAGCCACTTCTGAGGGAATGACTGCTGTCAGGGTGATACAAGTATCTAGGCTATGTGTTGCATGAGCTCCCAGCTTTCACTTAGCGTTGATGTGTTTACAGTATAGTGAAGAGGCGAGGCCACACTCTCCCCTACTTGAATATAACTCAGAAATGACATAATATGAGGGAGTGAAGAGTCAGTCTGATATCAGAAAGGAGAGAGAGGGGGAGTGGACAATCATAGTGGTGTCTTCAAAGGAGCACAGTGAGGGTGGTGTTAGGAGCAGGGGACAGTAAGCATCTGCGTTTCTTAGAGAGACTGAGATCCTTTACTTTGAGCGAGTCATATGGGTTTGTTTAGTATTTTAAATTCTGTCTGGACGCTTCCTGGCAACATCACTATAGATAGTCTGCAAAAACATACTTTTCACTGACTTTCCAAAGCAGTAGATATGTTGAAAAGCTTAACACATCAACATTATCTTTCTGAAAGGAAAACTGTTGCAAAACAGACCCCCAAAGACAAATTACAAAATCATTTTCAAGAGATTGTGAAAATCCCCATTCAACCAAATTTTTGTTATGTTTCCTAACTGAGCAAGGATTTAGTTAGTGTAGGGAGAACTTGAAGACAGTCAGTAAAGCTTTTAAGTAGCCTTGTTTAAAAACACAAAGGCAATCATAGGGGGTCTGATTAAGTAAACAAGATGAGAAATAGTTTTAATGGACACATTTGCTATATTGCTGCAAGTGTAATAACCCCACAATAAAATTAGACTCCAACAAAAAGTAATGAAAATAAAAGAGAGTTTGGCCAAGCAGGAAATTACTGAAAAAAGCCTGGAGGGAGGGGTCGGAAGGGGCGAAGAGAGGGAGTGTGGGAGGGCTGTGGAGATGGAGAGAGGAGAGGGGTTTACAGTTGCTCCACATTTAAGTTGGAACACAAAGCCCCCTTAGTGTTTTAGGACTGTATTATACCATGAACTGCTGCACTGCTGCACTGGGACCCAGGGAACCAGAGGCACATTAAGCCTACATCTACCCCACTTACCTCTCTGTGTCGCGAGGGGTGGGGACTGCCCCCCCCCCCCCCCTCTCTCCCTCTCTCTCTCTCTCTCTCTCACACACACACACATACTTTTTTTTACTATTCTTGTGGGGACCAAACAATTAATTTTCATTCAAAATCATATTTTCCCTAACCCTAAACCTAACCCTTAACCTAACCCCTAACTCCTAACCCTAACACCTAACCCTAAAATAGCTTTTTTCCTTGTGGGGACCGGCGAAATGTCCCTACTTTCCTTGTTTTGCTATCCTTGTGAGGGCTTCTGGTCCCAACAAGGATAGTAAAACCAAACACACATACACATACACACAAATACAAATATCCACCTACACATACAAATACAAACACACACCAACACGTATTCATAACCAGTGTGTTAGTATTCAAGAATGTCTCTCCCAGCTGGACTGAACAGCACACTCTCTCCCATCTCTCTTTCAGCCCCTTGAGCTTTGAACTCCCTGTTAGTCATTTTTTTGTCAGGAGGCAAGCAACTTGTTCCCTCACGCTCGTCGCCAAATAATTTCCCATCTGCTTCCGATTACCTTTGCCTACAGTTGGTTTGCCGCCAGCCATCCCATCTGAGCCAGTGTCTCTGCTCTGTTCTTTACTCAGACACACTGAGAGAGCGATAGAGGGAGAATGGAGGGAGGTGGGCAGTGTGGCAGGGAACGGTATCAAAGATTGGGTTTGGGCCACTCAATGACATTGCCAAAAAGGCTTAGGAACAAAAGTCACAATGTTACTGTAAATAGGCTTTTAACTCCTCTGTACACTTCAAAGTGCGATGGTGAAAAGGACATCTTCAGTGTTTTAATGTAATAATAACCAATGTTGCTTTTTCAAAGGCCATTTTTGATTTCCCAACAAATGCCTGATCTGTGGCTAATGGCCTATTCTCGCTGTGTGTCTGCCTCTATCCTGTAATGGGGCCAGGCCACATTAGGCCCAAAGTGAGTGTGGGTCATTTTCCTCCACAGCCACTGACATAGCACCCACTTCCAACCCTACTCAGCCTAAGCACAGCGTTTTAAAAGATCAATGTCTTCCACTCTGCTTTAACTCATTTCAGACCACTAAAATAGACACAGTGGCCCCCAGGTCGAGACTTGCAAACCCTAGTCGTCAGATTGTCAGCCACAGTTTTCCTGTGACAGGAGGAATGATTGATTAGCTGAAGACGCAGTGGGAGATGGCTGTTTATGAGGCACTGACTACAGACTAGATATATTTGTGTTGTCAGAGGGGAACCATTTGGGTCAGGTGGATCTCATGCCCTCTCTCTCTCCCTCCCCACTCTCCCCTCACACTAACCTGTTTCTCTTCCACAGAGAGGCCACAGTACATTATAGAGTCCGCTGTTGCTGCTGCTGTACTCAGAGACAGTCTCTCTATCAGAATCTTCTCCTGACCGTGGTTCTACCAGAGAGACAGAAGCAGAGAGGCTGTGTGTCCAGAGCTCTCCAGTACAGTCTCTGGAGCTCTATCCTGCTGCCATGGCCCTTGAGTGCACTGCGTCCCATTGGTGAGCGAGGGGCATCAGAGGGCAGAAGACATGTTGGGACAGAGGCCTGGGGACCGCACTGAAGCTTGCTGTAGTAATCATGGAAATGCTATGGAGGACCTTGGCCTGCATTGTTGTCATCATCGTCATGGTTGCCACCGAGGTCGCAGAAAGTCAGACTGCTGAAAAGTTCACCCAGTCACAAGGTGAGCAGAGATCGGGTCGACTCCATTCTTCTCCACTTTTTGACATAAATGGACATGTTTAAATGTATAAATGTTGATCCTGAATATACAATATGATTGCAGTATGTTATTATTACTATCATATTGTATTATTCTCTATCCTGAACTGTGAAAGTGCTTCAACATTTCTAGTCCTGGTGCCTCACTCAAACAGGTAAAGGACCAATTCAATGAGCTGTTCCATACAGTGGGGAGGGTGTCTTCTAACCTGACCCACACACCAGGGCAGTCGCCCTGCTAAACTTGAACCCTGCTCTCACAAATCAACTCCAGAGACAGAGAGCCATGCGCCAACCCCCTAACACTAACCCCACCACTCCTCAGCCAGACCAATCCCATTTAGGCTCGGATGTAAATACCTAGAGTGTCCATGGCTTGTCATGCAGAATACACTGATTGTGTATTTCCTATGCTTAACCTCTGCACCCTGTACGTCATGTTTCCAATTGTCTGCCACACTGCTTCCTTAAAAACCACCACAGGCCATGTCACGAACGTTGTTGTAAGAATCGGACCAAGGTGCAGCGTGGGTTGGGTTCATCATCTTTATTTAATGTGAACCAGCAAAAAACAATAAAGAAGAAAGAAACGAATGTGAAGCTATGTAGTACTAACCAGCAACTATACACAAAATAAGATCCCACAACAAACAGGTGGGAAAAGGCTGCCTAAATATGATCCCCAATCAGAGACAATGATAGACAGCTGCCTCTGATTGGGAACCATACCAGGCCGACATAGAAATAACAAAACTAGAATGCCCAAACGAGCCACATCCTGACCTAACCCAAAATAGAGAATAAAGGATCTCTAAGGTCAGGGCGTGACAGGCCCATTAATTTAGGTTCACTGTTTAAGCTGAGCTCTCGAAGGACACTTTTCTTGGTATAATTTTTGTTGTTGTTGTATTTTACCCCCTTTTTGTGATATACAATTGTGATCCAATTACGATCTTGTTTCATCACTGCAACTCCCCAAAGGGCTCAGGAGAGGCGAAGGTCGAATCATGTGTCCTCCGAAACATGACCTACCAAACCACGCTTCTTAACACCTGCCAGCTTAACCCGGAAGCCAGCTGCGACCAATGTGTCAGAGGAAACACCGTTCAACTGACGAGCACTGTCAGCCTGCAGGCGCCTGGCCCGCCACAAGGAGTCGCTAGAGTGCGATGAGCCAAGTAAAGCCCCCCCCGGCCAAACCCTCCCCTAACCCGGACGACACTAGGCCAATTGTGTGCCGCCCTATGGGACACCCGATCACAGACGGTTGTGACACAGCCCGGGAACGAACCCGGGTCTGTAGTGACGCCTTAGACCGCTGCACCACTCGGGAGGCCAGAAAGACACTTTTCTAACACAAAAATGAAACCAGCTTCATTGATGATTGACGGTAATATTTTTTTATTAGTTAGCATTAATCACAAGTATTCACTGGAAAATGCAACAAGTAGGTCATAGCTTAATTTGTTAATGGTTTGAAATTCAATTGCAGTACGTCTGGCCTTATACATTACAGCACCACTGTTAGATTCCTCCACACTAGTCATGTCTCCCAAAATGGATATTGACTCCTGGCCAAGTGTAAGTTGTTATCTCACAGAATGGTAACCCCTTTAAGTCATTCTAGATTAAAACCTTCAACAAAAACAGAATTAGAAAATGGGAAATTTGCTGAGGGCATGAAATCTGCCTATATTTGCTGCTGCAATTCTAGACAAGCTGCAGAGTATATTTGGCTAGTGTCTTTGTGTTTATTTAAAAGAAAGAGAGGACAAATATGCAGACATGGCGTAGTTGGAGAATTGTTTTATTTTACAAATAATATTCTCTCCCTTTTCCCTTGAAATAAGTGCATAATGAGGTAAGCCATTGTGGTAGTGGCATTAAGTCATTTAGTTCAGGGTTATTAAACCATTTCATGAAATGTATACAGTACCAGTCAAAAGTTTGGACACACCTACTCATTCAAGGGTTTTCTTTATTTTTTACTATTTTCTACATTGTAGAATTATTGTGAAGACATCAAAACTATGAAATAAAACATGTACTACATGTAGAATCATGTAGTAACCCAAAAAGTGTTAAACACATCAAAATATATTTTAGATTTTAGATTCTTCAATGTAGCCACCCTTTGCCTTGATGACAGCTTTGCACACTCTTGGCATTCTCTCAACCAGCTTCACCTGGAATGCTTTTGCAACAGTCTATATATATATACAGTGCCTTGTGAAAGTATTCGGCCCCCTTTGCGACCTTTTGCCACATTTCAGGCTTCAAACATTAAGATATAAAACTGTATTTTTTTGTGAAGAATCAACAACAAGTGGGACACAATCATGAAGTGGAATGACATTTATTGGATATTTCAAACTTTTTTAACAAATCAAAAACTGAAAAATTGGGCGTGCAAAATTATTCCGCCCCTTTACTTTCAGTGCAGCAAACTCTCTCCAGAAGTTCAGTGAGGATCTCTGAATGATCCAATGTTGACCTAAATGACTAATGATGATAAATACAATCCACCTGTGTGTAATCAAGTCTCCGTATAAATGCACCTGCACTGTGATAGTCTCAGAGGTCCGTTAAAAGCGCAGAGAGCATCATGAAGAACAAGGAACACACCAGGCAGGTCCGAGATACTGTTGTGAAGAAGTTTAAAGCCAGATTTGGATACAAAAAGATTTCCCAAGCTTTAAACATCCCAAGGAGCACTGTGCAAGCGATGTCGTTCCACTTCATGATTGTGTCCCACTTGTTGTTGATTCTTCACAAAAAAAATACAGTTTTATATCTTTATGTTTGAAGCCTGAAATGTGGCAAAAGGTCGCAAAGTTCAAGGGGGCCGAATACTTTCGCAAGGCACTGTATATATATATATACATTTGTAATAATGACAATTACACCAATACTGACTGAACAATGAACACTTTTATTTTAACTTAATAAAATCTATTTAGCCTCAAATAAATAATGAAACATGTTCAGTTTGGTTTAACTAATGCAACAACACAGTGTTGGAGAAGAAAGTAAAAGTGCAATATGTGCCATGTAAAAAAGCTAACGTTTAAGTTCCTTGCTCAGAACATATGAAAGCTGGTGGTTCAATATTCCCAGTTCTTCAATATTCCCAGTTAAGAAGTTTTAGGTTGTAATTATTATATGAATTATGATGTGTCGACTATTTCTCTCTATACCATTTGTTTTTCATATACCTTTGACTATTGGATGTTCTTATAGGCACTTTTGCCAGCCTAATCTCAGGAGTTGGTAGGCTTGAAGTCATCAACAGCACTGTGTTTCTAGAATTGCTAAAAGCTGCTGGCAAAATGCAGTAAAGTGCTGTTTGAATGAATGCTTATGAGCCTGTTGCTGCCTACCACCGCTCAGCCAGACTGTTCTATCAAATATCAAATCATAGACTTAATTATAATATAATAAACACAGAAATACGAGCCTTTGGTCATAAATATGGTCTAATCCGGAAACTATCATTTCGAAAACAAAACGTTTATTATTTCAATGAAATACGGAACTGTTCCGTATATTTCCGAACGGGTGGCAACCCTAAGTCTAAATATTGCTGTTACATTGCACAACCTTCAATGTTATGTCATAATTATGTAAAACGCAAGAGAAGTGACACAATTCCCTTAGTTAATATGGCCTGCTAACATGAATTTCTTTTAACTATATGTGAACTAAATATGAACGCAAGAGAAGTGACACAATTCCTTTAGTTAATATTGCCTGCTAACATGAATTTCTTTTAACTAAATATTTACGTTTAAAAAATTATACTTCTGTGTATTGATTTTAAGAAAGGTATTGATGTTTATGGTTAGGGACATTTGTGAAACGAGTGTACTTTTTTCGCAAATGTGCTTTTGTTAATAAATCTTCTTAGGGATAGCCCCCTTTTTTAAAATTTTCACCTAAAATGACATACCCAAATCCAACTGCCTGTAGCTCAGGCCCTGAAGCTAGCATATGCATATTGCTTAACTTGAAGTATGAGCAAACTACATATCATTTAGTGTGAAGTCATCCAGGTACATTTGGGCAAATCGTGAAGGAGACATTTACATTCATATTACATTTTTCTGCAAGAATATCGTCAAATCTTGGACTTTGATTGAGCTTTTCCACATTTTCCCAACAGACACGGGGTTTCTGGATACTCCCATAAAGCACAGCTCATTGCCTATCTAGCTAGCTTTATTTGACCCCGATTGGTGCTTATTTGACAAAATTACAGTCGATCAAGTGAAGACCACCCGCGTCATCGTAGTGCCATGAAGGCGTCGCTCTCTGACCCAATTTGGTGTCCTATAGGATATACTACACCTCAAATGATATAGTGAAGTCTGGTTACGTTCTAGGATCTCTGAGGAATACATACAAATATGATTTGATTGGTTGAAACAATATTTAGAATGTGAACTTAACTAGTGATTATGTGAAGATTGATTGTTTTTTATAAGATAAGTTTAATGCTAGCTAGCAACTTACCTTGGCTCCTCTCAGCCACAAGGTCCTTTTGACGCTGCACTCGTGTAACAGGTGGTCAGGCTGGCACGCAGTTTCCTCGTGGATTTCAAAGTAATTTGCCATAATCGGCGCCCAAAAAGGCCCATTACTGATTGTTATGAAAACTTTTTATCGGCTCTAATTAATCGACCATGCTGATTAATCGGTCGACCGCTAGTGTAGATTGATGAGGAAAACATGTCATTTAATCCCTTTTAGAATAAGACTGTGATGTAACAAAATGTGGAAAAAGTCAAGGGATCTGAATACGTTCCTAATGCACTGTATATGTGTATAACTTTTCCCTCAGACTGAGGATCCGCACCACAGTCTTATAACTCAGACAGTCAACTGTCCCAGGCCGAGACGTGACAGACAGACAGACAGGCCGAGAGACAGACAGACAGACAGACTGGCTGACAGGCAGATAGACAGGCCGACAGACAGACAGGCCGACGGATACAGACAGGCAGACAGACACAGACTGGCAGAAATACTGACAGACAAGGAGACATGGAGGGAGACAGAGATGGTGACAGACAGGGCAGACAGAGCTGAGAGCAGAGCTATGAGCATTGAGTAGAGGAACTGCTGACAGGGCCCTATGGTGACTGAGGCTGAGATTGACTCGTTCAGCCAGGCATGGATGACAGACTGGAGAGAGAGACCAGAGAGCCTCTCACCACTCTGCCCAATCTAGAGACAGCTGCAGCACATCTGGTGCAGAGAGAGAGATAAAAAAAGAGAAAGGGAGGTAGTAGCCTCTCTGGGAACGTTACAGTAAAAAGGGCCACTGTTCTCGTTTCCTTTTCTATTTTTAAAGAGGCTAATTAAAGGTTCCTTTCTTCTAAAAGCTCATATAAACCAAATCCTGGGTAGTGCGTATGGCAGTTTATTTGATAAAAGGTGAGCACTCTTTTATGGGCCTCTCTGTTTTACCGGTTGTGTTTATTGGTAAGTAATGATAGTTTCTTCCTCCTGGGGATTAGATAATAGATCAAAATAATGTGAAGAATGGTTCGCCCTGTGGTGCCATAGAGCTGGGAGCAGCTTTCCATCAGTTTTATGCCCAATGTTGTCTTGTGATAACATGAGCACTGTGTGATGACCTATAGATGGCTGGGCCTCTGAACCAGTAGGGGACCTGGGAGAGGATCAGACGCCATGCGACCCTTCAGACCAGACTAAAACCTACTGTACTCTTATACTGTACAGAAAACTTTGCTCCCCTCATTTCCATTGTACCAACCATATTTCCCTTTTGAAGTACCCTGCACATGTGGGCACAGTTCATTGGGAGAGGACCGACAGCCGTATGGCAGCCTTATGAAAACAGTGGTGGAGCCAGGTCAGCTCACTAGCTGCCTCACACTCATTAATTAGACAGGCTTATCAGGTGGCTGTGTCTGGACAGATTACTGCTGCGCTGCAGAGAGAGCGCCACAGAGCAAAGCAGGCAGGCAATCAGGGCACGCGGAGCAGCTGTACAGTTGTGGATCCACGTAGGGGTGGAGGGGGTGATGGTGGAGGCGAGATTGGGGGTAGACTTTTGAAACCATCTATTTTATCTGAATGCTGCCCAGTCCACTCCAGCCCTCCATGAGGCGTTCCTATGTAAATGCCATGAAAATACTACTTTTTATTTGGGGCAATTTGTGTATGTTGTCTAAAATGGTGTAGGGGAGTTATTCAAAGCTCCTATAACTGGCCGTTGCAGAATGTGCTGAAGGATGTGAAATGGGTCTAGGGGTTGGAGGGATCTGGGGAGCTGTAATGGTGCTTGCTGTTTGTTTATGCTGGCCTGGCCATGTATACAGAGAGGCCGGGCATAGACTTAAGGTACAGACACTAATCCCTGCCTGTTTACTCTCAGTGGGGAGGGCTGTTTCTCCACAAAACAAGGCTAAAGGCCTTGATGAAAACTGGGCTCATTTCTGTTTACCTTTCCCCTGTTAGTGCAGTGTTTGGAGCGTCGTGTTTGGACAATAAATCTCCGGGCGCAAAGCCGGAGACAGGAAGTATACGATTTCAGGGTTGCCATGGAGACATCCTTTGGCCTTGGGAGGGATAGCGTAGACTGAGAAGTCCTCAAGAATCTCACTAATCACGACTGACTCTGGCCTGTCCTCGAGAGCTTTAAGCCTGGATGATAATGCACATACTGTATATTTTACCAAAGTTGAATTGAAATGTCAAATTTGACATTTGTGCTCTGTCGCTCTCTCTCTCTCTCTCTCTCTCTCTCCTCTCTCTGTCTCTGTCCAGCTACGTTCCTGTCCAGCCTGGGCCAGTATGAAATTGTCATCCCGGTTCGTGTGGGGCCGCAGGGCGAGACCCTGGACACAGAGGATGGAGGTGCAGACAGCCCCAACCACCACCGGCGGAGCCACCGCAGTGCTGAGGACCAGCAACAGGACCTGTCCCAGCTGTACTACCAACTCTCCACCACCAAAACTAACTTCTTCCTCAACTTGACCCTGCAGGGGGGCCTGCTGTCCCACCAGTTCCGTGTGGAGTACTGGAGGAGGGGCCGTCTGGCCTGGAGCCACCCTTATGCCCCCCAGTGTCTCTATGTAGGCCACCTGCAGGGTCAGCCCCACTCCAGCATGGTGGCTCTCAGCAACTGTAACGGCCTGGTAAGAACCTGACCCATCTAGTACTGCTAGCACCACTGGCCTGTTGTCCTATAGTCTCTTGTCTTGTTGTCCTGATTTCCTGTTGTCTTGTTGCCCTGTTGTGTTGTTGTGCTGTTGTCCTTGGCCTCAGGGGACCCAGGGTTAATGGAGCTCCAGAGGATTCCTCTGAGTGTAACATTATGATTCTGTGTACTAGGTTAGCTCTGACCCTGGACTAGACCAGGGCATCTGTCTGGCCACATACTATTCTAGGCCTGGAACGGTAATGCACCTGCGTAAACAAGGTATTCCCAAAGCCCATTCTTATCACCAGACTTCCCCTGCTGGTCACAACTCATAACATCACTAAGGCATGTTCACAGCTGTACGTCTCGACCATTCAGTAGCCAGCTAGCACCACCGCCCACGGCAGACCTTTTTGATTTAATGAAATCAGTCAAATAATACAATTCCAATATGCCCTTTGACAGATAAAAGCATTCTCCTTGTCCATTGATTCTTGTGATGTCTTTACAGCTAATAACTAATTGGGCCCATAATAACAGGGGTAAATACAACCAAGGATTTAATCTGCTCGCAAAGTGTTAATAAACCCCACACATAATTACTTGTGGTCAGACTAGCGTAACTTAATTCAGCAGGGAATCCGCTGTGTGTCCACGAGAGCATCACTAAACACATTACAGGATTAGGTGCACTCTGAAAGTGCGCCGCTATTGTAGAGACTCAGTGTGACCCTCGGAGGCTGCAGCCAAAAGATCTAATCAGGGGAAGTGTTACAGCGTCTCCCCATCTCCTCTCTGTGGAAAGACTCATGAATCCCCACTCAGATAGGATCACTCTCCCTATGTATCTGACCTACAGAACAGTTTAGGAGCGAGGTGAGAGCCTGTGTTTGTTTAGGCCCAGGCTGATGAGAGACTGATATGATTATCATCCAGGCCAGGGATAGTTACAGTATGTACTATATCAAATCAAGTAAAAATGTATTTGTCACATGCGCCAGATACAACGGATGTAGACCTAACTGTGAAATACATGCTTAAGAGCCCTTCCCAGCAACGCAGAGTTAAAAATTATAATACAAATAAAAATAAAAATAGCAACACAAGAGCAATAAAATAAAATACACAACAATAGAGCTATATACAGGGAGTACCAGTACCAGATCAATGTGGAGCTATATACAGGGAGTACATGTACCAGATCAATGTGGAGCTATATACAGGGAGTACATGTACCAGATCAATGTGGAGCTATATACAGGGAGTACATGTACCAGATCAATGTGGAGCTATATACAGGGAGTACCAGTACCAGATCAATGTGGAGCTATATACAGGGAGTACATGTACCAGATCAATGTGGAGCTATATACAGGGAGTACCAGTACCAGATCAATGTGGAGCTATATACAGGGAGTACCAGTACCAGATCAATGTGGAGCTATATACAGGGAGTACCAGTACCAGATCAACGTGGAGCTATATACAGGGAGTACCAGTACCAGATCAATGTGGAGCTATATACAGGGAGTACATGTACCAGATCAATGTGGAGCTATATACAGGGAGTACCAGTACCAGATCAATGTGGAGCTATATACAGGGAGTACCAGTACCAGATCAATGTGGAGCTATATACAGGGAGTACCAGTACCAGATCAATGTGGAGCTATATACAGGGAGTACCAGTACCAGATCAATGTGGAGCTATATACAGGGAGTACCAGTACCAGATCAATGTGGAGCTATATACAGGGAGTACCAGTACCAGATCAATGTGGAGCTATATACAGGGAGTACCAGTACCAGATCAATGTGGAGCTATATACAGGGAGTACCAGTACCAGATCAATGTGGAGCTATATAAAGGGAGTACCAGTACCAGATCAATGTGGAGCTATATACAGGGAGTACCAGTACCAGATCAATGTGGAGCTATATACAGGGAGTACATGTACCAGATCAATGTGGAGCTATATACAGGGAGTACATGTACCAGATCAATGTGGAGCTATATACAGGGAGTACCAGTACCAGATCAATGTGGAGCTATATACAGGGAGTACCAGTACCAGATCAATGTGGAGCTATATAAAGGGAGTACCAGTACCAGATCAATGTGGAGCTATATAAAGGGAGTACCAGTACCAGATCAATGTGGAGCTATATACAGGGAGTACATGTACCAGATCAATGTGGAGCTATATACAGGGAGTACATGTACCAGATCAATGTGGAGCTATATAAAGGGAGTACATGTACCAGATCAATGTGGAGCTATATACAGGGAGTACATGTACCAGATCAATGTGGAGCTATATACAGGGAGTACCAGTACCAGATCAATGTGTAGCTATATACAGGGAGTACATGTACCAGATCAATGTGGAGCTATATACAAGGGAGTACCAGTACCAGATCAATGTGGAGCTATATACAAGGGAGTACCAGTACCAGATCAATGTGGAGCTATATACAGGGAGTACATGTACCAGATCAATGTGGAGCTATATACAGGGAGTACATGTACCAGATCAATGTGGAGCTATATACAGGGAGTACCAGTACCAGATCAATGTGGAGCTATATACAGGGAGTACATGTACCAGATCAATGTGGAGCTATATACAAGGGAGTACCTGTACCAGATCAACGTGGAGCTATATACAAGGGAGTACCAGTACCAGATCAATGTGGAGCTATATACAGGGAGTACCAGTACCAGATCAATGTGGAGCTATATACAGGGAGTACATGTACCAGATCAATGTGGAGCTATATACAGGGAGTACATGTACCAGATCAATGTGGAGCTATATACAGGGAGTACATGTACCAGATCAATGTGGAGCTATATACAGGGAGTACATGTACCAGATCAATGTGGAGCTATATACAGGGAGTACCTGTACCAGATCAATGTGGAGCTATATACAGGGAGTACATGTACCAGATCAATGTGGAGCTATATACAGGGAGTACCTGTACCAGATCAATGTGGAGCTATATACAGGGAGTACATGTACCAGATCAATGTGGAGCTATATACAGGGAGTACCTGTACCAGATCGATGTGGAGCTATATACAGGGAGTACCAGTACCAGATCAATGTGGAGCTATAAACAGGGAGTACCAGTACCAGATCAATGTGGAGCTATGTACAGGGAGTACCTGTACCAGATCAATGTGGAGCTATATACAGGAAGTACCAGATCAATATGCAGAGGAACAAGGTATTTGAGGTAGATATGTACATGAAGGCAGGGTATAGTGACATCAGGATAGATAATAATAAGGTATTTGAGGTAGATATGTACATGAAGGCAGGGTATAGTGACTAGGCATCAGGATAGATAATATGTGTGCGTGTTTGTGTTGTGTTGGTATGCATGTGTGTGTTATGTGTGTGTGCGTATGTGCTGTATGTGAATGTGTGTGGGTTTTGTGTGCGTGTCAGTGTAGTGTATCCACTGAGGGGAGATGAGGTGTCACAGGGCTGGCTGTAGACAGTGCTACTGTAAATGGCCTGACAGACAGCAGAGATACAGTGCCTTGCGAAAGTATTCGGCCCCCTTGAACTTTGCGACCTTTTGCCACATTTCAGGCTTCAAGTCCAGACCTGAATCCAATCGAGAATCTGTGGAAAGAACTGAAAACTGCTGTTCACAAATGCTCTCCATCCAACCTCACTGAGCTCGAGCTGTTTTGCAAGGAGGAATGGGAAAAAATGTCAGTCTCTCGATGTGCAAAACTGATAGAGACATACCCCAAGCGACTTACAGCTGTAAAAGGTGGCGCTACAAAGTATTAACTTAAGGGGGCGGAATAATTTTGCACGCCCAATTTTTCAGTTTTTGATTTGTTAAAAAAGTTTGAAATATCCAATAAATGTCGTTCCACTTCATGATTGTGTCCCACTTGTTGTTGATTCTTCACAAAAAAATACAGTTTTATATCTTTATGTTTGAAGCCTGAAATGTGGCAAAAGGTCGCAAAGTTCAAGGGGGCCGAATACTTTCGCAAGGCACTGTAGGGACTTCCGTGCATGTCAGTTCTTGTCCCGTCACCACCAACCTTCAGAGGGCCCCTGGCTTTTCCAGCAGGGGGTGATCGTGGCGGGCGGTGAAGAGTACCTCGTCGAGCCTCTGACCCCGGCCGAAAACCTCACTAGGGCGGAGAGGGGGAAGGGCCGCCCCCATGTGGTTTACAAGAGGTCATCTCTTCGCCACCAGTACATGGACCAGTCCTGTGGTGTCATCGGTAGGTAGAGCTGTCTGGGTACTGGGCACAACAAGACCCTTTAAACTTCCAACTTACGATTGTATTAGCATAGTTTATGATACTCTGTACAGCAGTCTCAGTTTACAGGGAATAATAACCTAATTTTAATACATTCACCTTAATATCACTCTTACCATCAGTCAAAATGTTGTGGAGTGGCTCTTATCAGGTAGTGTACCCTTTCCTCTATCTATACCATCAGCCCCTATCTCTGTCTGTGTGACTGTGTCTCAGATGAGAAGCCAGGTAAAGGCATGGCCTGGTGGCAGAGGACTCTGAAGACTCCTCCCAACCCCATCAGCCGAGGCCAGCTGCCCCTGAAGAGGTCTGTGAGCAGAGAGCGCTACGTAGAAACACTGGTGGTGGCCGACAAGATGATGGTGGGGTACCACGGCCGCCGGGACATCGAGCAGTACATCCTGGCTGTCATGAATATTGTAAGTTTCACATCGAGTCAGATCACTACAACTTGCAGGGTGGAAAAGTATGATATTCCTATTGTCCTACTTTATTGTGACTGTTGAGGATTGAGTCTAGGATTGTTGTTACTGTGTTGAATGGTTCTCCTGTCTTCACCTGCAGATAGTGTAGCTGAGGTCATGACATCTGCAGTAGTAGTTCTTTTACAGGATATCACTTCACACCCTGTCGCTCAGATGGCTACACACACACTCATGTCTGGAATGCCTTTAATGAATGGTTGGCCTTATTTTACTGTTCTGCATCCATCTTGTCACAAAAGCCCATTCAGAGGAAACTACAGAAGCACATTGTAAAGTAACCCAAATTACACGAGTTGTGTCAATAATGACAAGTGTCTTTCCCTTGGGTTGTAAGTGATAGTGATGAATGATGTGTCAGCTCTTTTTAAGACTGGTCTTTTCTTGTTTCCCTGGAGGTCAGGTTGCCAAACTGTTCCAGGATTCTAGCCTGGGGAACGCAGTGAACATCGTGGTGACCCGCCTCATCCTGCTCATGGAGGACCAGGTATTCTTTTCTAGACCCATTCTGGAAAAATCTCTGCCTTTCAATGGACTCAGTGGAGTCTGCATCCATCCACCTTGCCTCTGCTCTGCTCCGCATCCCAGTCCAGTCCAGCTTGGTTTCCTGGGCCAGCATCTATGAGCTCCTTGTTTGTGTCAAATTCTTGGCTTAAGTGTCTTTCCTCCGCTGCTCTCGGTGTAAACTTGTAAGCGGAGCCGTTTGTGGCAGTGGAGAGAGAGCGACCTGCCAAGCAGCCCAGCCATGACTGCATTTGTTGTTGCTGGTGACCTCTCGGGTCGTTGATATGACGCACATTAGTGCTCTAGAAAAAAGGGCTCTAGAAAAAGTGCAGGCAGCCGGGCAGGCGGGCAAGCAGACAGGCAGGCAGGCAGGCAGGCACGCCTCACTGTGGCCCAGTGTCTTATCCACCTACTGCCTGGGGATTGACATGAAGGTCATGTCAGTGTTTGGTCCCGGTCCTGTCCACCAGGCCAGTCAGCCAGGCCCCGTGCTGCTAACGGCATGCGGTCAGACTGAGTGCCAGGACAGGGTTACACTCTCTGACGTAATGTGGACCTAATAAGCCTTCCTACGGATGATTCAAATGGTATCTGAGGGAGACTAGTGGTTTTGCGGTGAAGACACCGTGGCAGTCTAATAACAACCTGTATGATTCATACTAGACAGCTGAAAATAATCCCCTGTAATTTGCCCCGGGCATATGCCATCTGACAAAGAAAGAAATGAATAAATAAATGTTATGATCATTAGCAGTAGTATTAGTATTATTATTGCTGTTTGGTCTGTTGAGGTTGGGGTAAGACCAAAAGTAGTCTTGCTGAGAAGAGTGGAGCGGGTCTGTCATTTCCAGCTGAAAACTGCCCCTGGAAAACAAAATAGACTAGCTAGCCCACTGAGCCCAGAGATGAAGGATTGTGGGATGAGACAATTACTAGTTATGTCACCACCATGGGCATTCCTGTGTTACGAGCCTTAGCCAGCTGTGGCCAGGAGAGCATTCCCTCACCTCTGCCAAGGCGGCCAATGGCAGCGAGAGAGCAAAGCAGAGGGAGCTCCTGTCCTCATCAGCTCAGTCCAATAGCCCCGTGGCAGAGGGCTGGGCTGCTTAATACTAGGCTCATTGCACAGCTATGGTTGAACTGGTCAATTCTGTTCATGTAGTAAAAATGTATTATTGTTCCACATGGGGAATGTCTGTCTCATTACTCCTTCAGGCCTGTAAATTATTGTCAGGTCGTTGCAGATAGTAAAAGTGGCACATCTATGAAAACCTGAAGGTGATTATACAGTCATTTGATTATTTCACTGTACTCTTCCAGATTATGTTGGTTTCAGTTTGTATTCCCTCTCTGTCTCTGTCAGCCGACTCTAGAGATCAACCACCATGCAGGGAAGTCCCTGGACAGCTTCTGTAAGTGGCAGAAATCCATCCAGAACCGGAATGGCAACGGGAATGCCATCCCAGACAACGGCATCGCTCACCACGACACTGCCGTGCTCATCACCAGGTCAGCACTCCCAGCACCGGAACATTCTTAGTGATTCAGTGAGATAAGCATGCACAACTCAGACTTTCACATAAGTCATTCATTGACCTCAATGGGAGACTTGCTCAAGAATTCGAGATAAGTGCACAGATCTTAAGACAGAATACAGCTCTTAGTACCAAAGGGCACAAGCTAGCATTGTCAATACACATAATTAAACCCTCTCTAGCCTAATTCCTTAACGATCCACTATTGAGTCTATTGGAAAAGATAATATATTGTGCTCAATTTATTCCTCTTTGGATTAGGGTTTTAGTAAGAACTGACTCCATATCCTGCCCTCTGAGTTCACTGGCTCTTTCTCTTGCCCCATGGCCTCTCATTTTTGCCAAGTGTGCGTTTGTGTCTGGTCCTGTCTGGAGTGACGAAACTTAGGCTGTTCTGCTCAACTGAGCATCTGGAGGGAGAACGCTGTGGAGAGGGAGGGAGAAAGAACGAAAGAGGTAGTGAGAGAAAGAGAGAGAGAGAGAGAGAGAGAAGGAATCAGAGTACAGCTGCCTTGAATCTGACAGCCCTGAGCCGGGCCAAGGAAGCAAAGTATAGTTTCAGAAATAGAGAGGCGACCTATTTAGGGGGAAAACAGCAACAGCAGTAACACAATACTGTAGAGAGATACAACAGAGCACCATTCACTGAAAAACGCTGCTCTGCCCATGCATGGGCCACTGTTCCTACTCGCTTGTATTCTCTTTTCTTGGAGTGTCTTGGGATGTTAGATCTGTGAGAATAGGTTCTTTATATGAAAACCTTTATCAAAGAGGGATTGAAAATGTCCAGAGGACACTGCAGTAACCATCCTTTTATTTCCTGCCATTGTTCAGACCGTATCAGTCACTTATCAAGTCTGGTGTGTGTCCATAACTGCCTCTGAGAGAGAGAGGAGAAAGAGAGTGAGGGAGAGACAAAGAGAGAGAAGAGAGAGGAGAGAAAGAGTGGATGTCTGTGTGCATGCGCACGCGTGTGTGTGTGTGTGTGTGTGAGAGAGAGTCTGTGTGTGATTACGTGTGTGAATGCTTTTTGCTCAATGTATGTTTAAGTGTGAGTACCTGTCAGGGTGTGGAAGCACCGACTGCCAGACTATTCATTTGAGTAAATGGCCTGGTTTATTTTCCTTTCTGTTCCCAGGTACGACATCTGCATCTACAAGAACAAGCCATGTGGAACCCTAGGTAGGACATCTGGTCAAACCTGCCCCCGCCCAGCCCAGGAGAGGGCTAACCCTGGTTACACACACTGCACACAGGTCGCTTGTTGGGAAGCACTGAGCTTCAGTGTCAGACTATATATAATCTAGAGCAGCCAGGGGAGGGGATGTGACTCAGAAAACTGCCCTCATTTTCACTTCTCACTCCCTCACTATTAAGTACTTAACTACCACATCTCTGCTGCAGCTGACTGACCAGCATGACTGACTAGCACAGTCTTAAGGCGTCCGCATGCTTCCCAGCCAAAACAGTTTGGTAGAGTTTGTGCATATATTATAACGAGATTTAGTGACGTTTTCGATTCGTTTTTTTTTGGGGTTGTGCAGGCACATACATTTTTTTCTGGAGGCATACCAGAGTTTTCAGCCGAAGTCTACGCCCCTTCGTCAGTGATTCGTCAATAAAGTCTTTGTTGTCATGCAACGAGAGTCGACTCGTTTTCATGCATATTTTTTAAATGGAAAAATACTGCACTGAACATCTTAGTTAGATGTAAAATTGCGCAGCTAAGATCATTTCGGCAAACACGTAAAATTTAATGACAGATTTCTTGAGTTATCTTAGATTAATTCAGACTTTTTTAACAGACAAACAATACTATTGCCGTTTTTTTCTCGTTTTTTCAAGCGATCTTTCTTTTAAAGGAGTATGCGAGCGCACTCGTTCTGTTCGGCTAGTCGAGTTCCGCTAGCCGCCAGCCAAACTAAAGCATGCGGACGCCTTTAGAGTGACATGTAGATGCAGAATATATAAATATATAAAGTAACTGCCAAAATAAAGGAAACACTTGAGTAACTGAGGGATACAAAGTAGATTGAAAGCAGGTGCTTCCACCCAAGTGTAGTTCCTGAGTTAATTAAGCAATTAACATCCCATCATGCTTAGGGTCAAGTATAAAAATGTCCAGTTGCCCACTATTTTCACTACCATGGCTACAAGAAGAGATTTCAGTGACTTTGAAAGAGGGTTCTCAAAGGGGGTTTAAAGTGTGTGTGTGTGTGTCAGTTACCAGTTCTCAACCCAATTGAACACTTATGGGAGATTCTGGAGTGGCGCCTGAGACAGCGTTTTCCACCATCAACGAAACACCAAGAAGGGTGTCGCATCCCTCCAATAGAGTTCCAGACACTCGTAGAATGCCAAGGCACATTGAAGTTGTTCTGGTGGCACAATGCCCTATTACACTACATTACCTATTACCTATTACACTACATTACCTATTACCTATTACACTACATTACCTATTACCTATTACACTACATTACCTATTACCTATTACACTACATGATTGTATCTGGACACCTGCTCTTTGAACATCTCATTCCAAAATCCTGGGCATTAATATGGAGTTGGTCCCCCCTTTGTTGCTATAACAGCCTCCACTCTTCTGGGAAGGCTTTCCACTAGATGTTGGAACATTGCTGCGGGGACTTGCTTCCATTCAGCCACGAGAATTAGTTAGGTCGGGCACTGATGTTGGGCGATTAGGCGTGGCTCGCAGTCGGTGTTCCAATTCATCCCAAAGTTGTTCAATGGGGTTGCGGTCAGGGCTCTGTGCAGGCCAGTCAAGTTCTTCCACACCGATCTCGAGGTCGGTAGGTAGCGTACTCCTGGCATCTGCCAGATGGTGAAGCGTAATTCATAAATCCAGAGATCACGTTTCCACTGCTCCAGAGTCCAATGGCGGCGAGCTTTACACCACTCCAGCTTACGCTTGGCATTGTGCATGGTGATCTTAGGCTTTTGTGTGGCTGCTCGGCCATGGAAATCCATTTCAAGAAGCTCCCGACGAACAGTTATTGTGCTGACGTTGTTTCCAGAGGCAGTTTGGAACTCGGTAGTGAGTATTGCAACCGAGGACAAACTATTTTTAAGCATTATTCGCTTCAGCACTTGGCGGTTCCGTTCTGTGAGCTTGTGTGGCCTACCACTTTGCCACTTCACAATAACAGCACTTACAGTTGACTGGGTAGCTCTAGCAGGGCAGAAATTTGACGAACTGACTTGTTGGAAAGGTGGCATCCTATGACGTTGTCACATTGAGAGTCACTGAGCTCTTCAATAAGGCCATTCTACTGTCAATGTTTGTCTATGGAGATTGCATGGCGGTGTGCTCGATGTTATACACCTGCCAACAACGGGTGTGGCTGAAATTGCCAAATCCACTCATTTGAAGGGGGGTCCACATGCTTTTGTATATATAGTATAAGACACTTTATGTTGTCCTTTATTTTGTCAGTTACCTGTGTATGTTATGTGTTAGCATGTAACTGTATGTATTTTGATATTTGCATAATCTCTGTATGTATGAATGTGAATGGACATGTATGGCTATGTTAGTGACAGTATTGTGTGTCTCTCTGTTCCAGGTCTAGCACCAGTGGGAGGGATGTGTGAGCCAGAGAGGAGCTGCAGCATCAACGAGGACATTGGCCTGGCCACAGCCTTCACCATCGCCCATGAAATAGGACACACGTAAGGAGCTTGCCCACATCACCTATATTACCCTTTTACTGACCACGGGACCTGACCAGGAAAATCATCAGAGCCCCAGTTCTAGCCTTCGTTACAGTCATCATAAACACACCTTTGACACACACCCTTTGGCATTAGGCTCTGTTTCTGCTTTATGGACCTGCGCTGTTTCAACAGACCACTCTTTCACTGGTGTTACCTGTGACCCCACACAGGAGACCCTGCCCCTGTACCTGGCTTCTGGTCCTGCCTTTCTTCCCTTACACCCCCATGCCCCCTGCCCTTACCCAAGCACCCCTGGACTGGGCTGACCTGAGCTAAACTTATCAAGCCCAACCTACTAGCGAGATTGCTGTTAGATTAGAGCCGTACCAGAGGGAGAAGTTACGTAACTACCTCCATGAGTAATTTCCATCAATTGAGAACGTGTTAATAACTTTATATTTTCTTTCAGTCATGTGCTATTTATAACAAGTGGAACAAGTTACGAGTGTGGCCGGTACAGTATTTCATTCTGGGCCTACCACAGTGCCTGGCAGTAGGCATTTCTTTTGTACCTTCCCTCCAAGACATTTTGTTTTACTTGCTGGCCTGGCATACCAGCCGATCTGCCTCACTTACTCATGCATACATATTTATCTAGGTGTATGCTCCACCGGACATTTCCAAGCCTCTTCATTCCCTGCCATGAAAGAGGATTCTGATGTTTTCCTTTCGAAAGCCATTACTTTGTATCATTTTTGAAAATCGACAATTTCTGCTAAGTAATTGAGTGTGCCATTTACCTACGTGCGCAAACAGGCCTCAGAGGTATTTTCACAGGTGGCAAACCCATTGGTGCTCCCCCCTAATGGCTAGTCCAGGTACCTTTGAACTGGATGGGGTGCTTATACCCTGGGGCTGTCTAGACGGCGGGCCTAGTCTTTAACTGTGTGTGTGTGTGTGTGTGTGTGTGTGTGTGTGTGTGTGTGTGTGTGTGTGTGTGTGTGTGTGTGTGTGTGTGTGTGTGTGTGTGTGTGTGTGTGTGTGTGTGTGTGAAAGCACAGAGATACTTTGCTGTCTGTTAAATCTGCACAGACCTCAGAGACAGAGCTCATGGTGTTAATACGAGTTTAACAGAGATGATATATGAGTAAAGAACATGCCTTTTGCCCGATACCAATACCCCAATATTTCACACATACTCAGTTGACCAGGTGATATATCAACACAGTACCTCTCTCTCCCTGCAGGTTTGGGATGAACCATGACGGAGTTGGCAACGGCTGTGGCTCCCGTAGTCAGGAGACAGCCAAGCTGATGGCTGCACACATCACCATGAAGACCAACCCTTTCGTCTGGTCCGCCTGCAGCCGAGACTACATCACCAACTTCCTGGAGTGAGTGTACAGCACATACAGTACAACAAAGTGGAAGCATAAGGAGTTATAAAGTTGATCATGAGTTTATTGTGGGGTTGATTAACTGAGTGCATTCCAAGTGAGGTGACGTCCATCTTTGTTGTGTTGGGACCTCTTTTTCAGTCTCTTCTCCTGTTTGTATCCCTGTAGCTCAGGCATGGGTTCCTGCCTCAACAACGTCCCCCCCAAGCAGGATTTTTTGTACCCCACTACGGCCCCCGGCCAGGCCTACGATGCAGATGAGCAGTGCCGCTTCCAATATGGAGTGAAGTCTCGGCAGTGTAAATATGGGGTACCTAATCACCTTCCTCATCTTCTTCCTCCTCCTCGAACTCGCTTAATAAGGCTGTATGGTCATTTTTACCAGGCAGATACATTCAGTACTGTATGTGTGGCCCGTGTAGGAATTAAACTCCCAACTCTGGTGCTGCAAGCGCCATGCTCCAATCAACTGTCTGATCCATTAGTACCATGTGCAGATTATCCTCTGGCATATCTTTGGCTCTCTGCCCACCCTGACCAGGGCAGCATGATGGCAGACAGAGTAGCCCCTGGATTTGGACTGATATTTATTTGTCTCCCAGCTAGAGTTTTTTTCCCCCTTTTTGTTATCCAGTCCCACTGGATTTTGTCCCCATGTGTTAAGAATTTCTGAAGAAGTCTTGTGCTACCTTCATTTTATTAGACAGTCTATTTTATTGGCCCAACAGCTGAGTGAACGGACATCTGGAACAAAATAGCACTTTATAGTGTCATTATCATTGATACTATGTAGTCAGAGCATATGTATACAATAAAATACAACGCCATAAGTCTTAAATACATTAAGACCACAGAGACCAGAGGTAGTTGAACCAACCTGGTTCCGTCTGCTCCATGTCAGTGGGCCCTCCTGGCTGGGCTCATCAGGGCCTGTTGTCTCTATATGAGCTGAAATGGACGCACTCTAACAGCTCTCTCTGTGCCTGCAGGAAGTCTGCAGTGAGCTGTGGTGCATGAGCAAGAGCAACCGCTGCATCACCAGCAGCATACCCGCCGCCGAAGGAACCATCTGTCAAACCAATACCATAGAGAAAGGGGTAAGCACTGGGATGTTCCATTTCCAGCAGAAATGGGGGTGTTTGGTGTGCAAATGTCAATTTGAAAAAAAAAATAATAATAAAATAGTTCCACAGCTTGTCCCTCCTCTGTGTGTGTATTTTAGTGGTGCTATAAGAGAGTGTGTGTGGTCTACGGGACGAGGCCAGAGGGGGTGGACGGCGGCTGGGGTCTCTGGACTCCCTGGGAAGAGTGCAGCCGTACCTGTGGGGGAGGAGTGTCCTCCTCCATCCGCCATTGTGACAGCCCCAGGTGAGTGGTGCTGCAGATGGAGGGTGATGTGGATCTCAACTCTGTCTATAGGGATTTGCCATTGGATTCCCAGCCTCTGTACGACTGTAAAGTCATAGGATTGTATCTGACTGGCTCTTCCTAACTTCCAAGCACAACTGTTTGTTGAGGATGAGAGACATCAGTCTACCACCAATCATTTTAACACCCCACTATAATCACCCACGTGCGACAATGACAGCCGTAATAAAGTTTTAACACAGATAGTGGCAAACTGACTTCTCTCTGGTGTTTCTACTGAGGAGTTTGATTGGCTTGGATAGCTAACTAATAAAAAGACAGACTGTTTGAGATTGAAACAGGGTGGTAGAGCCCGGCCAGCCAGGCGGGAGGAGAATAGATGCCAGTGTCATTGGGGAGTTTTTGTTAAATTGCACTCAGATGTGTTTCGCCTCTGCTTTTCTGGTTCCAGGCCAACCATTGGCGGAAAGTATTGTCTGGGAGAGAGGAAGCGCTTCAGATCGTGCAATATTGACGTGAGTGGTGGAGCAGAGCGAAGCAGCAGCTCTCTCTGAAAGGCCTAGAGTTCCATCACATACTCATCCTGGCCAGGCCCAGCTCTCAACTCAGATCTACAGCTCTCAGACTGACCTAATTAACCGCAGCCTGCCCAGCCCCGAACTAAAGCCCTCACTTTGTGTGTGTGTGTGTGTGTGTGTGGTGGAGTGTAGAGGCTACTGTGAGTATTACTGTAAATGACTGCTGGCAGCGAGATAGACAAGGGAGGGATACAGTGGGGGCCTGAGATTTGACTGACATACAGCTGTTCTGTGCCACTCTGTGTGTGTCTGTTTTAGGAGTGCCCTGCAGGCTCTCAGAATTTCCGGGAGATTCAGTGCTCCGACTTCGACAACGTTACTTTCCGGGGGAAATTCTACACCTGGAAACCCTACAGGGGAGGTGGGTACAGTATGTGTGTGTACCCCCCTCCACAGCAGGCCGTGTTACATCATTACAGAGGTGTCTGCTCGGTGGTCATTGCAGGCTGAAAGCGTCTGTAGATATGGAGAGAGCTGATATTAGAGCAGACACACCTGGAGTTTCCAGATAGAGAACAGAGCAGCAGCAGATGGAGGAAGCTGAGCAGCAGCAGATGGATGGAGCTGAAAAGCAGCAGACAGAGGGAGCTGAGCAGCAGTAGATGGAGGGAGCTGAGCAGCAGTAGATGGAGGGAGCTGAGCAGCAGTAGATGGAGGGAGCTGAGCAGCAGTAGATGGAGGGAGCTGAGCAGCAGTAGATGGAGAGAGCTGAGCAGCAGTAGATGGAGAGAGCTGAGCAGCAGTAGATGGAGAGAGCTGAGCAGCAGTAGATAGAGGGAGCTGAGCAGGAGTAGTTGGAGGGAGCTGAGCAGCAGCAGTTGGAGGGAGCTGAGCAGCAGCAGATGGAGGGAGCTGAGCAGCAGCAGATGGAGGGAGCTGAGCAGCAGTAGATGGAGGGAGTTGAGCAGCAGCAGATGGAGGGAGCTGAGCAGCAGTAGATGGAGGGAGCTGAGTAGCAGTATTTGGAGGGAGCTGAGCAGCAGTAGATGGAGGGAGCTGAGCAGCAGTAGATGGAGGGAGCTGAGCAGCAGCAGATGGAGGGAGCTGAGCAGCAGTAGATGGAGGGAGCTGAGCAGCAGCAGATGAAGGGAGCTGAGCAGCAGTAGATGGAGTGAGCTGAGTAGCAGTAGTTCGAGGGAGCTGAGCAGCAGTAGATGGAGGGAGCTGAGCAGCAGCAGATGGAGGGAGCTGAGCAGCAGTAGATAGAGGGAGCTGAGCAGCAGTAGACAGAGAGAGCTGAGCAGCAGAGTACTGCCAGACAGTGGGCCCAGAAAGGGAAGAGAGGAGAAGAGGGGAAAGCTGAAGAAAGTTTACTGTCTGGCTCCCATATGCTTGTTCTGGAAAGTCTATCCCCAGCTGGAATTCCTGTGCTTGATGAGCACTGCGCTGGACGCAAAAGATAAATACTTTCGACGACATAACTGCCTTTAATCTACCAGTCCAATAACATAATGGCTTACAGAGAGGCCCTCTCCAACTCCAGGCAACAAGTGCTTCTTTCATCAAGTCAGCTGATTTTACAATGGAAATCCCTTGCAACTGTTAAAATACTAGCTGTGCCATGGTCTGCCCTGCGTTATGGCCAGATCCCACATCCCAGCCCCCTTCTCTCCCCTCACTCACTCACTCACTCACTCACTCACTCACTCACCCCTTCACTCCCCATTCCTCTTTCTTTCTCCGTCTCTATCCTGCTTTCTTCCCCCTCTCTTTCTCATTTCCTCTCTCCTTCTCTCTGTCCTGTACTCAGACACCTCTAGCAAGCCGTCGGGCTTGACTCAGGCAGCCAAGGACAGTTCATTAAATAAAGCGTGCAGCGTTTTAGCAGTCATATTTGTTTTTTGAGAGGCATGAGCCATTCACATTGTTGCACTCAGTCCAACAACCTTCGCAGGCAGCCTTCCTCCAGCAGGCCCCCCCAAGTCAGTCAGTCAGTCAGCCAGCATCCATTCATCCATCCAGCATCCAAACCTGTTTCGCTTCAGACTGGAAGCAGGCATGCCAAAGCACAGCACCATGGGAGTTAGAGTTTTCCATCATCCAACCACTTTATCGTCCGCTAGCCTCGCAGGCAGCAAATAGTGTACCTGTACCTACAGTGCCAGCACAAACAGAGCCCAAAGTGAGCTTTTCAAACAGTGGAACTAGCTTGAAATGGGTATATTTGGCTAGTGCACAGCCGTGGCAGTATTAGATTACTTGTTAAGGCCCATAAACTGATATGTTAGTGCACGGCTGCTCACCCAGTCTGCAGGGGGGTTGTGAGGGGGGTTGTGGTGGGCTATGACACCCTGGCTGAGAGAGGCTTCCTGGGAGACTTGGTGGAAAGTCTGCTTCCTGGTCCTGGTTGTGACTGCCAGTTGTTTAGGGCATGATTAGCACTTTATTCCTGCTCTCACATGACCAGAGCCTGGCCAGGTTATAATGCTGACCAAAGGGTGGTGATGGTGAGTAAAGTGAGACCATGTGTGTGGTTCTGTTGTGTTGCATTGTGTGGATGTGTGTGTATGTGGGAGCAGGTGTGCTGGTGTGTTTCCGTGCTGAGACATTGATTGGCCTTGTCAGCCAGTAAGATAGCTCAGTGTGGTCGCTGGCATGCTCAGTAAAGTGGCAGAAATGAGAGCACCTGTCAGTGCACAAATAACCCCGCCCCCAGTCCCCCCCCCTCTCTCTCTCTCTTTCCCTCTCTCCCTCTCTCCCTCTCTCCCTCTCTCTCCTCTCTCCCTCTCTCCCTCTCTCTCCTCTCTCCCTCTCTCCCTCTCTCTCCTCTCTCCCTCTCTCTCCTCTCTCCCTCTCTCCCTCTCTCTCCTCTCTCCCTCTCTCCCTCTCTCCCTCTCTTTCCTCTCTCCCTCTCTTTCCTCGCTCCCTCTCTTTCCTCTCTCCCTCTCTCCCTCTCTCTCCTCTCTCCCTCTCTCCCTCTCTCTCCTCTCTCCCTCTCTCCCTCTCTCCCTCTCTCCCTCTCTCCCTCTCTCTCCTCTCTCCCTCTCTCCCTCTCTCCCTCTCTCTCCTCTCTCCCTCTCTCCCTGTCAGTTTTTGTGCTAGTCTGCATGATAATCACATTCCTCTTTCACAGGGAATCTGCTGAGAGATGCACTATTTCTATTAGCTCCCTCTGTTTTTTTGTTGTGAGCTTTTGTGTGGTTGTGGGTGAGTGTGGGGGGGGACTTAATCACATTCAGCTGCTTGTTCTCTTGATGTTAGCAATCCAAACTGTGCTCTCCTCCCTCTAGACCCCTTCTACCTCCCCCTCTGCTTTTGGCACTCGAGTCCTTACAGCTGTGGGAGAACAAATTAACTGCATCGAACATAAAACCCAAAAGCTCATTAAAATACCATGCGTGGCCATCAGACACATTAGAGCAGCCTGCGGGGTTTCTCAGTAATGAAGGTGAACGGCTGGATTCATTGTATTGTGCTTCACCCGAAAGGAGGTATCAGGTCTAGAAGTGCTAAAAAAGCAATTTGTTATTGTGTTGGCGTTAATGTTGCTAACACGACACGGCAGCAGAGCAGCATACGTGTTTGAGCAAAGAAATGATGTGGAAAACAGTGTGTGTACTATATAAATGGCTGAGTTTGGTGTTGTTTCTGCTGGCTGCTGCAGATGAGATTCTATAGGGGACCTCCACAGCTGCTTCTCTGGTCAACGCAAGCTAGCTTTTTTATTTACCCTCCTTTTTCTCCCCAATTTAATTCTTGTCTCATCACTGCAACTCCCCAACTGGCTCGGGAGAGGCGAAGGTAGAGTCATGAGTCCCCCGAAACATGACCTGCCTAACCGTGCTCCTTAACACCCGCCAGCCGCACCTATGTGATGTGTCAGAGGAAACGCCAGCCAGTTGGCAACCGAGGTCAGCCTGCAGGCACTCAGCCTGCCACAAGAAGTCGCTAGAGCGCGATGAGCCAAGTAAAGCCCCACCCTCCCCTAACCCGGACGATGCCTGGCCAATTGTGCACCGTCCCGGCACAGCCCGGGAATGAACCCGGGTCTGTAGTAACGCCTCTAGCACTGCAATATGCCTTAGACCACTGAGCCACTCAGGAGGCCCTCAGCCAGATTAAAAAGCTAGATTGTGTTGTTTACCAAGAGTATTACATGACACCTAATGAAACGTACAGCTCTTAATAACCTCTGACTTATTTATTATGGTATTGTCAAGTCCTTGCCAAAACACATGGGCTCTTGTCAAGATCTTTTTGTAATGGCTTAGATATTGGACTGACAGACGTAAGGTTGCGGGTTCAAGTCCCACTTGGGCTTACCTCAGAAATCAAAATTGAATGATGGATCTGTTACTGTTTGCCTGTATTGATTTGTTTCATGTTCCTCTTCTCTGTTGACCAGGTGGAGTGAAGTTCTGCTCTCTGAACTGCCTGGCGGAGGGATATAACTTCTACACAGAGCGTGCTCCGGCTGTGGTGGACGGGACGCCATGTCGAGACGACTCTCTGGATGTCTGTGTGAACGGAGAGTGCAAGGTGAGACTGTTCTGTCCTTTCTAGCCCTAATTTATCTCCCTCTTTTCCTCCCTCCCATCCTCCTACTAGTCTTGCTGAATGGTAAATCCATTTGAATTCAATCACTTGACAGCACCCCTTTTGAACGAATTTGAACAAAACCTTCCATACATATTTGCCCATTGTAGAAGTGCTCAGAAAGTGACTTTTCATACCTGAATGCCAAAACAATCAGGAGATAAAGGTGGTCAAAGACATTTTGCATACCCCACCATCCTTGCCTTCATCACTGGAAAAGATAAACGGTTGAGATTTATATCATTTTAAAGCTTACAGACATGGTTGTCAAACTATTTTACAATTGCTGGAAATAAGTTATTTAATACAAATTTGGTTATTTAATTTTTTTAACCTTTAATGTCAATTGTCTAATAATGTGTAATTATCTAATAATGTTCGCATATGTTGTATCTTAGACCATGTTTTACATTATCTACATTTTTTGTGTCATGTTTTGGCTGATAAATTTACATTAAAATGTTAGTCATTTAACAGACTCTCTTATCCAGAGCGACTTACAGTAAAGTGTGTTCAACTTAAGATAGCTAGGTGGGACAACCACTTCTCAGTCATAATAAGTACATTTTTCTTCAATAAAGTGAAGTCAGTTACACAGTCAAGGGTTTTTCTTTATTTTTACTGTTTTCTACATTGTAGAATAATAGTGAAGACATCAAAACTATAAAATAACATATGAAAAAAATATATATACACTGCTCAAAAAAATAAAGGGAACACTAAAATAACACATCCTAGATCTGAATGAATGAAATATTCTTATTAACTTCTTGCGACTAGGGGGCGATATTTACATTTTTGGATGAAAAACGTTCCTGTTTTAAACAAGATATTTTGTCACGAAAAGATGCTCAACTATGCATATAATTGACAGCTTTGGATAGAAAACACTCTGACGTTTCCAAAACTACAAAGATATTGTCTGTGAGTGCAACAGAACTGATGTTACAGGCGAAACCCAGATAAAAATCCAACCAGGAAGTGCCGCATTTTTTGAAACCGCCTCATGCCAATGAGTCCTTATATGGCTGTGAATGAGCTACGAATGAGCTTACGTTTTCTACGTATTCCCCAAGGTGTCTACAGCATTGTGACGTCTTTTTACGCATTTCCGTTGAAGAATAGCCCTACGGGACCATATTTAGCAAGTGGTCACATGGTGTCTCCCGCAGAAAATCTTGCGTAAAATACTGAGGTAGCCATTTTTCCAATCGCTTCTTATGAGAAACCAATTGCCTCGACGGATTATATTATATTATCGAATATATATGTTAAAAACACCTTGAGGATTGATCAACGTTTGCCATGTTTCTTTTTTATTTAAAAAAAAAAAATGTCACCTTTATTTAACCAGGTAGGCTAGTTGAGAACAAGTTCTCATTTACAACTGCGACCTGGCCAAGATAAAGCATAGCAGTGTGAGCAGACAACACAGAGTTACACATGGAGTAAACAATTAACAAGTCAATAACACAGTAGAAACCAAAGGGGGAGTCTATATACAATGTGTGCAAAAGGCATGAGGAGGTAGGCAAATAATTAAATCAAAATCAAATCAAATCAAATTTATTTATATAGCCCTTCGTACATCAGCTGATATCTCAAAGTGCTGTACAGAAACCCAGCCTAAAACCCCAAACAGCAAGCAATGCAGGTGTAGAAGCACGGTGGCTAGGAAAAACTCCCTAGAAAGGCCAATACCTAGGAAGAAACCTAGAGAGGAACCAGGCTATGTGGGGTGGCCAGTCCTCTTCTGGCTGTGCCGGGTGGAGATTATAACAGAACATGGTCAAGATGTTCAATGTTCATAAATAACCAGCATGGTCGAATAATAATAAGGCAGAACAGTTGAAACTAGAGCAGCAGCACAGTCAGGTGGAAGTTGAAACTGGAGCAGCAGCATGGCCAGGTAGACTGGGGACAGCAAGTAGTCATCATGTCAGGTAGTCCTGGGGCATGGTCCTAGGGCTCAGGTCAGTTGAAACTGGAACAGCAGCATGGCCAGGTGGACTGGGGACAGCAAGGAGTCATCATGTCAGGTAGTCCTGGGGCATGGTCCTAGGGCTCAGGTCCTCCGAGAGAGAGAAAGAAAGAGAGAAGGAGAGAATTAGAGAACGCACACTTAGATTCAGACAGGACACCGAATAGGACAGGAGAAGTACTCCAGATATAACAAACTGACCCCAGCCCCCCGACACATAAACTACTGCAGCATAAATACTGGAGGCTAATTACAATTTTGCAGATTAACACTGGAGTGATGAATGATCAGATGGTCATGTACAGGTAGAGATATTGGTGTGCAAAAGAGCAGAAAAGTAAATAAATAAAAACACTATGGGGATGAGGTAGGTGAAAAAGGGTGGGCTATTTACCAATAGACTATGTACAGCTGCAGCGATCGGTTAGCTGCTCAGATAGCTGATGTTTGAAGTTGGTGAGGGAGATAAAAGTCTCCAACTTCAGCGATTTTTGCAATTCGTTCCAGTCACAGGCAGCAGAGTACTGGAACGAAAGGCGGCCAAATGAGGTGTTGGCTTTAGGGATGATCAGTGAGATACACCTGCTGGAGCGCGTGCTACGGATGGGTGTTGCCATCGTGACCAGTGAGCTGAGATAAGGCGGAGCTTTACCTAGCATGGACTTGTAGATGACCTGGAGCCAGTGGGTCTGGCGACGAATATGTAGCGAGGGCCAGCCGACTAGAGCATACAAGTCGCAGTGGTGGGTGGTATTAGGTGCTTTAGTGACGAAACGGATGGCACTGTGATAGACTGCATCCAGTTTGCTGAGTAGAGTGTTGGAAGCCATTTTGTAGATGACATCGCCGAAGTCGAGGATCGGTAGGATAGTCAGTTTTACTAGGGTAAGCTTGGCGGCGTGAGTGAAGGAGGCTTTGTTGCGGAATAGAAAGCCGACTCTTGATTTGATTTTCGATTGGAGATGTTTGATATGAGTCTGGAAGGAGAGTTTGCAGTCTAGCCAGACACCTAGGTACTTATAGACGTCCACATATTCTAGGTCGGAACCATCCAGGGTCGTGATGCTAGTCGGGCATGCGGGTGCAGGCAGCGACCGGTTGAAAAGCATGCATTTGGTTTTACTAGCGTTTAAGAGCAGTTGGAGGCCACGGAAGGAGTGTTGTATGGCATTGAAGCTTGTTTGGAGGTTAGATAGCACAGTGTCCAAAGACGGGCCGAAGGTATATAGAATGGTGTCGTCTGCGTAGAGGTGGATCAGGGAATCGCCCGCAGCAAGAGCAACATCATTGATATACACAGAGAAAAGAGTCGGCCCGAGAATTGAACCCTGTGGCACCCCCATAGAGACTGCCAGAGGACCAGACAGCGTGCCCTCCGATTTGACGCACTGAACTCTGTCTGCAAAGTAATTGGTGAACCAGGCACGGCAGTCAACGGAAAAACCGAGGCTCCTGAGTCTGCCGATAAGAATATGATTGATTGACAGAGTCGAAAGCCTTGGCAAGGTCGATGAAGACGGCTGCACAGTACTGTCTTTTATCGATGGCGGTTATGATATCGTTGAGTACCTTGAGTGTGGCTGAGGTGCACCCATGACCGTCTCGGAAACCAGATTGCACAGCGGAGAAGGTGCGGTGGGATTCGAGATGGTCAGTGACCTGTTTGTTGACTTGGCTTTCGAAGACATTAGATAGGCAGGGCAGGATGGATATAGGTCTGTAACAGTTTGGGTCCAGGGTGTCTCCCCCTTTGAAGAGGGGGATGACTGCGGCAGCTTTCCAATCCTTGGGGATCTCAGACGATATGAAAGAGAGGTTGAACAGGCTGGTAATAGGGGTTGCGACAATGGTGGCAGATAGTTTCAGAAATAGAGGGTCCAGATTGTCAAGCCCAGCTGATTTGTACGGGTCCAGGTTTTGCAGCTCTTTCAGAACATCTGCTATCTGGATTTGGTTAAAGGAGAACCTGGAGAGGCTTGGGCGAGGAGCTGCGGGGGGGGGCGGAGCTGTTGGCCGAGGTTGAAGTAGTCAGGCGGAAGGCATGGCCAGCCGTTGAGAAATGCTTATTGAAGTTTTCGATAATCATGGATTTATCAGTGGTGACCGTGTTACCTAGCCTCAGTGCAGTGGGCAGCTGGGAGGAGGTGCTCTTGTTCTCCATGGACTTCACGGTGTCCCAGAACTTTTTGGAGTTGGAGCTACAGGATGCAAACTTCTGCCTGAAGAAGCTGGCCTTAGCTTTCCTGACTGACTGCGTGTATTGGTTCCGGACTTCCCTGAACAGTTGCATATCACGGGGACTGTTCGATGCTATTGCAGTCCGCCACAGGATGTTTTTGTGCTGGTCGAGGGCAGTCAGGTCTGGGGTGAACCAAGGGCTGTATCTGTTCTTAGTTCTGCATTTTTTGAACAGAGCATGCTTATCTAAAATGGTGAGGAAGTTACTTTTAAAGAATGACCAGGCATCCTCAACTGACGGGATGAGGTCAATGTCCTTCCAGGATACCCGGGCCAGGTCGATTAGAAAGGCCTGCTCACAGAAGTGTTTTAGGGAGCGTTTGACAGTGATGAGGGGTGGTCGTTTGACTGCGGCTCCGTAGCGGATACAGGCAATGAGGCAGTGATCGCTGAGATCCTGGTTGAAGACAGCGGAGGTGTATTTGGAGGGCCAGTTGGTCAGGATGACGTCTATGAGGGTGCCCTTGTTTACAGAGTTAGGGTTGTACCTGGTGGGTTCCTTGATGATTTGTGTGAGATTGAGGGCATCTAGCTTAGATTGTAGGACTGGCGGGGTGTTAAGCATATCCCAGTTTAGGTCACCTAACAGAACAAACTCTGAAGCTAGATGGGGGGCGATCAATTCACAAATGGTGTCCAGGGCACAGCTGGGAGCTGAGGGGGGTCGGTAGCAGGCGGCAACCGTGAGAGACTTATTTCTGGAGAGAGTAATTTTCAAAATTAGTAGTTCGAACTGTTTGGGTATGGACCTGGAAAGTATGACATTACTTTGCAGGCTATCTCTGCAGTAAACTGCAACTCCTCCCCCTTTGGCAGTTCTATCTTGACGGAAGATGTTATAGTTGGGTATGGAAATCTCTGAATTTTTGGTGGCCTTCCTGAGCCAGGATTCAGACACAGCAAGGACATCAGGGTTAGCAGAGTGTGCTAAAGCAGTGAGTAAAACAAACTTAGGGAGGAGGCTTCTGATGTTGACATGCATGAAACCAAGGCTTTTTCGATCACAGAAGTCAACAAATGAGGGTGCCTGGGGACATGCAGGGCCTGGGTTTACCTCCACATCACCCGCGGAACAGAGAAGGAGTAGTATGAGGGTGCGGCTAAAGGCTATCAAAACTGGTCGCCTAGAGCGTTGGGGACAGAGAATAAGAGAAGCAGGTTTCTGGGCATGGTAGAATATATTCAGGGCATAATGCGCAGACAGGGGTATGGTGGGGTGCGGGTACAGCGGAGGTAAGCCCAGGCACTGGGTGATGATGAGAGAGGTTGTATCTCTGGACATGCTGGTAGTAATGGGTGAGGTCACCGCATGTGTGGGAGGTGGGACAAAGGAGTTATCAGGGGCATGAAGAGTGGAACTAGGGGCTCCATTGTGAACTAAAACAATGATAACTAACCTGAACAACAGTATACAAGGCATATTGACATTTGAGAGAGACATACAGCGAGGCATACAGTAATCACAGGTGTTGAATTGGGAAAGCTAGCTAAAACAGTAGGTGAGACAACAGCTAATCAGCTAGCACAACAACAGCAGGTAAAATGGCATAGACTAGGCAACGGGGCCAACAGATAAAACAAACAAGCAGAATGGAGTACCGTGATTAATGGACAGTCCAGCGTGCATCAGCTATGTAGCCAAGAGATCAGTGTCCAGGGGGCAGCGGTGGATGGGGCAGGGAAGCTGGACTGGCGAGTGTTATCCAGGTTTTAAAAAACTAACAATGACTAAATAGCTTGTAGCTAGTTTGCTGGTTAGCTTCTGGAGGTTCTTGAGTGTGTTCTAAAAATAAATGTCGATATTATGGAGCTAATTTGGAAAAAAGTTTGGCGTTGTAGTGGTAGCATTTTCCGGTCGATTTCTCAGCCAAGCATGATGAACAAACGGGAGCTATTTTGCCTACAAAAATAATATTTTGGGAAAAAAGGAACATTTGCTATCTAACTGGGAGTCTCCTGAGTGAAAACATCCGAAGTTCTTCAAAGGTAAATTATTTAATTTGGTTGCTTTTCTTATTTTTATGCTTTTCTTATTTTTTTCTTCACATAGTTGAATGTGCTGACAACAAAATCACACAAAAATTATCAATTGAAATCAAATATATCAACCCATGGAGGTCTGGAATTGGAGTCACACTCAAAATTAAAGTGGAAAACCACACTACAGGCTGATCCAACTTTGATGTAATGTCCTTAAAACAAGTCAAAATGAGGCTCAGTAGTGTGTGTGGCCTCCATGTGCCTGTATGACCTCCCTACAACGCCTGGGCATGCTCCTGATGAGGTGGCAGATGGTCTCCTGAGGGATCTCCTCCCAGACCTGGACTAAAGCATCCTCCAACTCCTGGACAGTCTGTGGTGTTGGTGGATGGAGCGAGACATGATGTCCCAAATGTGCTCAATTGGATTCAGGTCTGGGGAACGGGCGGACCAGTCCATAGCATCAATGCCTTCCTCTTGCAGGAACTGCTGACACACTCCAGCCACATGAGGTCTAGCATTGTCTTGCATTAGGAGGAACCCAGGGCCAACCGCACCAGCATATGGTCTCACAAGGGGTCTGAGGATCTCATCTCGGTACCTAATGGCAGTCAGGCTACCTCTGGCGAGCACATGGAGGGCTGTGCGGCCCCCCAAAGAAATGCCACCCCACACCATGACTGACCCACCGCCAAACCGGTCATGCTGGAGGATGTTGCAGGCAGCAGAACGTTCTCCACGCCGTCTCCAGACTGTCACGTCTGTCACATGTGCTCAGTGTGAACCTGCTTTCATCTGTGAAGAGCACAGGGCGCCAGTGGCGAATTTGCCAATCTTGGTGTTCTCTGGCAAATTAAAAACGCCCTGCATGGTGTTGGCTGTAAGCACAACCCCCCACCTGTGGACGTCAGGCCCTCATACCACCCTCATGGAGTCTGTGTCTGACCGTTTGAGCAGACACATGCACATTTGTGGCCTGCTGGAGGTCATTTTGGAGGGCTCTGGCAGTGCTCCTCCTGCTCCTCCTTGCACAAAGGCGGAGGTAGCGGTCCTGCTGCTGGGTTGTTGCTCTCCTACGGCCTCCTCCACGTCTCCTGATGTACTGGCCTGTCTCCTGGTAGCGCCTCCATGCTCTGGACACTACGCTGACAGACACAGCAAACCTTCATGCCACAGCTCGCATTGATGTGCCATCCTGGATGAGCTGCACTACCTGAGCCACTTGTGTGCGTTGTAGACTCCGTCTCATGCTACCACTAGAGTGAAAGCACCGCCAGCATTCAAAAGTGACCAAAACATCAGCCAGGAAGCATAGGAACTGAGAAGTGGTCTGTGGTCCCCACCTGCAGAACCACTCCTTTATTGGGGGTGTCTTGCTAATTGCCTATCATTTCCACCTGTTGTCTATTCCATTTGTACAACAGCATGTGAAATTTATTGTCAATCAGTGTTGCTTCCTAAGTGGACAGTTTGATTTCACAGAAGTGTGATTGACTTGGAGTTACATTGTGCTGTTTAAGTGTTCCCTTTATTTTTTTGAGCAGTGTATATATTTCAGCTTTATTTAACCAGGTAGGCGAGTTGAGAACAAGTTCTCATTTACAACTGCAACCTGGCCAAGATAAAGCAAAGCAGTGCGACACAAACAGAGTTACACATGGAATAAACAAACTTACAGTCAATAACACAATAGAAAAGTCTATATACAGTGTGTGCAAATGAAGTAAGATTAGGGAGGTAAGGCAATAAATAGGCCATAGTGGCGAAATAATTACAATTTAGCAATTAAACACTGGAGTGATAGATGGGCAGAAGATGAATTTGCAAGTAGAGATACTGGGGAGCAAAGAAGCAAAGAAAAAACTATATGGGGATGAGGTAGCTTTGCACACTCTTGGCATTCTCTCAACCAGCTCAATTAACAGGTGTGCCTTGTTAAAAGTTAATTTGTGGAATTTTCCCCCAAACTTGGAACTCACACACCACCTATATGGACTACACCGGTTGTAAAGTGGATTAATGTGCTTCATTTTCAGAATTGAGCAATAAATATAGCAGCATGAGAAAACTGGGATCCTCTTATAAATAGCGACCAGTCAAAACTCTTGTTTTCACACGCGATTTACTTACCGCCCTAATAGGTCCGCAGATGACGCAATCACACTGCCCTAACCCATCTGGACAAGAGGAATACCTGTGTAAGAATGCTGTTTATCGACTACAGCTCAGCATTTAACACCATAGTACCCTCCAAACTCGTCATTAATCTTGAGACCCTGGGTCTCGACCCCGCCCTGTGCAACTGGGTCCTGGACTTCCTGACGGGCCGCCCCCAGGTGGTGAGGGTAGGAAACAACATCTCCACCTCGCTGATCCTCAACACTGGGGCCCCACCAGGGTGCGTTCTCAGTCCTCTCCTGTACTCCCTGTTCACCTATGACTGCGTGGCCATGTACGCCTCCAACTCAATCATCAAGTTTGCAGACGACTCTACAGCTTGATTACCAACAATGACGAGACAGTCTACATACAGGGAGGAGGTAAGGACCCTCGGAGTGTGGTGTCAGGAAAATAACCTCACTCAACGTCAACAAAACAAAGGAGATGATTGTGGACTTCAGGAAACAGCAGAGCACCCCCCTATCCACATCGACGGGACAGTAGTGGAGAAGGTTGGAAGTTTTAAGTTCCTCGGGGTACACATCACAGACAAACTGAAATGGTCCACCCACACAGACAGCGTGGTGAAGAAGGTGCAGCAGCGCCTCTTCAACCTCAGGAGGCTGAAGAAATTTGGCTTGTCACCAAAAACAAACTTTTACAGATGCACAATCGAGAGCATCCTGTCGGGCTGTATCACCGCCTGGTATGGCAACTGCTCCGCCCACAACCGTAAGGCTCTCCAGAGGGTAGTGAGGTCTGCACAACGCATCACCGGGGGCAAACTACCTGCCCTCCAGGACACCTACACCACCCGATGTCACAGGAAGGCCAAAAAGATCAAGGACAACAACCACCCGAGCCACTGCCTGTTCACCCCGCTATCGTCCAGAAGGCGATGTCAATACAGGTGCATCAAAGCTGGGACCGAGAGACTGAAAAACAGCTTCTACTGTATCTCAAGGCCATCAGACTGTTAAACAGCCATCACTAACATTGAGTGGCTGCTGCCAACATACCGACTCAAATCTCTAGCCACTTAATAATAAAAAATTGGATGTAATAAATGTATCACTAGTCACTTTAAACAATGCCACTTTATATAATGTTTACATACCCATCTCATATGTATATGCTGTACTCTATAACATCTACTGCATCTACTTGCCTATGCCGTTCGGCAATCGCTCATCCATATATTTATATGTGTCACGTTCGTCATATTGATGAGACCAAGAAGCAGCGTGATAAGCATACATGCTTCTTTTAATGAAGGGAAAACCATGAAACAAAACAAATGTGACGCTAACAACGAGTGCTGACATACAACTACACATAGACAATAACCCACAAAACCAACATGGGAAAATGGCAACCTAAATAGGTTGATGATTGGATCCCCAATCAGAGACAACGACAAACAGCTACCTCTGATTAGGAACCAATTCAGGCCACCATAGACCTATATATACCTAGACAAATCAAAACCCCATAGATGTACAAAAAAACTTAGACAAGACGAAAACACACATACCACCCTCGTCACACCCTGACCTAACCAAAATAATAAAGAAAACAAAGATAACTAAGGTCAGGGTGTGACAATATGTACATATTCTTATTCATTCCTTTACACTTGTGTGTATAAGGTAGTAGTTTTGGAATTGTTAGGTTAGATTACTCGTTGGTTACTACTGCATGGTCGGAACTAGAAGCACAAGCATTTCACTACACTCACATTAACATCTGCTAACCATGTGTATGTGACCAATAACATTTGATTTGATTTGAAAGGGTTTATAAGAATACATGTTTGACTAGGTTCTGTAGGCTATTTGGCTATTTGTGATACAAACTTTGGCAAAACATATAGGTCTATGGGCTAGGCTATATGATGTGTACCCCTATGATTTGAAAAAGTAGCACAAAGCCATGCGCTTATTCTTGCCTTAGAGTGCACTCGCTGGGCATCAGTGATAATTTATTTATTTATTTATTTATTTTACCTTTATTTAACCAGGTAGGCAAGTTGAGAACAAGTTCTCATTTACAATTGCGACCTGGCCAAGATAAAGCAAAGCAGTTCGACAGATAAAACGACACAGAGTTACACATGGAGTAAAAACAAACATACAGTCAATAATGCAGTATAAACAAGTCTATATACAATGTGAGCAAATGAGGTGAGAAGGGAGGTAAAGGCAAAAAAGGCCATGATGGCAAAGTAAATACAATATAGCAAGTAAAATACTGGAATGGTAGTTTTGCAATGGAAGAATGTGCAAAGTAGAAATAAAAAAATAATGGGGTGCAAAGGAGCAAAATAAATAAATAAATAAAAATTAAATACAGTTGGGAAAGAGGTAGTTGTTTGGGCTAAATTATAGGTGGGCTATGTACAGGTGCAGTAGTCTGTGAGCTGCTCTGACAGTTGGTGCTTAAAGCTAGTGAGGGAGATAAGTGTTTCCAGTTTCAGAGATTTTTGTAGTTCGTTCCAGTCATTGGCAGCAGAGAACTGGAAGGAGAGGCGGCCAAAGAAAGAATTGGTTTTGGGGGTGACTAGAGAGATATACCTGCTGGAGCGTGTGCTACAGGTGGGAGATGCTATGGTGACCAGCGAGCTGAGATAAGGGGGGACTTTACCTAGCAGGGTCTTGTAGATGACATGGAGCCAGTGGGTTTGGCGACGAGTATGAAGCGAGGGCCAGCCAACGAGAGCGTACAGGTCGCAATGGTGGGTAGTATATGGGGCTTTGGTGATAAAACGGATTGCACTGTGATAGACTGCATCCAATTTGTTGAGTAGGGTATTGGAGGCTATTTTGTAAATGACATCGCCAAAGTCGAGGATTGGTAGGATGGTCAGTTTTACAAGGGTATGTTTGGCAGCATGAGTGAAGGATGCTTTGTTGCGAAATAGGAAGCCAATTCTAGATTTAACTTTGGATTGGAGATGTTTGATATGGGTCTGGAAGGAGAGTTTACAGTCTAACCAGACACCTAAGTATTTGTAGTTGTCCACGTATTCTAAGTCAGAGCCGTCCAGAGTAGTGATGTTGGACAGGCGGGTAGGTGCAGGTAGCGATCGGTTGAAGAGCATGCATTTAGTTTTACTTGTATTTAAGAGCAATTGGAGGCCACGGAAGGAGAGTTGTATGGCATTGAGGCTTGCCTGGAGGGTTGTTAACACAGTGTCCAAAGAAGGGCCGGAAGTATACAGAATGGTGTCGTCTGCGTAGAGGTGGATCAGGGACTCACCAGCAGCAAGAGCGACCTCATTGATGTATACAGAGAAGAGAGTCGGTCCAAGAATTGAACCCTGTGGCACCCCCATAGAGACTGCCAGAGGTCCGGACAGCAGACCCTCCGATTTGACACACTGAACTCTATCAGAGAAGTAGTTGGTGAACCAGGCGAGGCAATCATTTGAGAAACCAAGGCTGTCGAGTCTGCCGATGAGGATATGGTGATTGACAGAGTCGAAAGCCTTGGCCAGATCAATGAATACGGCTGCACAGTAATGTTTCTTATCGATGGCGGTTAAGATATCGTTTAGGACCTTGAGCGTGGCTGAGGTGCACCCATGACCAGCTCTGAAACCAGATTGCATAGCAGAGAAGGTATGGTGAGATTCGAAATGGTCGGTAATCTGTTTGTTGACTTGGCTTTCGAAGACCTTAGAAAGGCACGGTAGGATAGATATAGGTCTGTAGCAGTTTGGGTCAAGAGTGTCCCCCCCTTTGAAGAGGGGGATGACCGCAGCTGCTTTCCAATCTTTGGGAATCTCAGACGACACGAAAGAGAGGTTGAACAGGCTAGTAATAGGGGTGGCAACAATTTCGGCAGATAATTTTAGAAAGAAAGGGTCCAGATTGTCTAGCCCGGCTGATTTGTAGGGGTCCAGATTTTGCAGCTCTTTCAGAACATCAGCTGAATGGATTTGGGAGAAGGAGAAATGGGGAAGGCTTGGGCGAGTTGCTGTTGGGGGTGCAGTGCTGTTGTCCGGGGTAGGAGTTGCCAGGTGGAAAGCATGGCCAGCCGTAGAAAAATGCTTATTGAAATTCTCAATTATGGTGGATTTATCAGTGGTGACAGTGTTTCCTATCTTCAGTGCAGTGGGCAGCTGGGAGGAGGTGTTCTTATTCTCCATGGACTTTACAGTGTCCCAGAACTTTTTTGAGTTAGTGTTGCAGGAAGCAAATTTCTGCTTGAAAAAGCTAGCCTTAGCTTTTCTAACTGCCTGTGTATAATGATTTCTAGCTTCCCTGAACAGCTGCATATCACGGGGGCTGTTCGATGCTAATGCAGAACGCCATAGGATGTTTTTGTGTTGGTTAAGGGTAGTCAGGTCTGGGGAGAACCAAGGGCTATATCTGTTCCTGGTTCTAAATTTCTTGAGTGGGGCATGTTTATTTAAGATGGTTAGGAAGGCATTTAAAAAAAATATCCAGGCATCCTCTACTGACGGGATGAGATCAATATCCTTCCAGGATACCCCGGCCAGGTCGATTAGAAAGGCCTGCTCGCAGAAGTGTTTCAGGGAGCGTTTTACAGTGATGAGTGGAGGTCGTTTGACCGCTGACTCATTACGGATGCAGGCAATGAGGCAGTGATCGCTGAGATCTTGGTTGAAGACAGCAGAGGTGTATTTAGAGGGGAAGTTGGTTAGGATGATATCTATGAGGGTGCCCGTGTTTAAGGTTTTGGGGAGGTACCTGGTAGGTTCATTGATTATTTGTGTGAGATTGAGGGCATCAAGTTTAGATTGTAGGATGGCTGGGGTGTTAAGCATGTTCCAGTTTAGGTCGCCTAGCAGCACGAACTCTGAAGATAGATGGGGGGCAATCAGTTCACATATGGTGTCCAGAGCACAGCTGGGGGCAGAGGGTGGTCTATAGCAGGCGGCAACGGTGAGAGACTTGTTTTTAGAGAGGTGGATTTTTAAAAGTAGAAGTTCAAATTGTTTGGGTACAGACCTGGATAGTAGGACAGAACTCTGCAGGCTATCTTTGCAGTAGATTGCAACACCGCCCCCTTTGGCAGTTCTATCTTGTCTGAAAATGTTGTAGTTTGGAATTAAAATGTCTGAGTTTTTGGTGGTCTTCCTAAGCCAGGATTCAGACACAGCTAGAACATCCGGGTTGGCAGAGTGTGCTAAAGCAGTGAATAGAACAAACTTAGGGAGGAGGCTTCTAATGTTAACATGCATGAAACCAAGGCTATTACGGTTACAGAAGTCGTCAAAAGAGAGCGCCTGGGGAATAGGAGTGGAGCTAGGCACTGCAGGGCCTGGATTCACCTCTACATCGCCAGAGGAACATAGGAGGAGTAGAATAAGGGTACGGCTAAAAGCTATGAGAATTGGTCGTCTAGAACGTCTGGAACATAGAGTAAAAGGAGGTTTCTGGGGGCGATAAAATAGCATCAAGGTATAATGTACAGACAAATGTATGGTAGGATGTGAATACAGTGGAGGTAAACCTAGGTATTGAGTGATGAAGAGAGAGATATTGTCTCTAGAAACATCGTTGAAACCAGGAGATGTCATTGCATGTGTGGGTGGTGGAACTAATAGGTTGGATAAGGTATAGTGAGCAGGACTAGAGGCTCTACAGTGAAATAAGCCAATAACACTAACCAGAACAGAAATGGACAAGACATATTGACATTAAGGATAGGCATGCTTAGTCGAGTGATCAAAAGGGTCCGGTGAGTGGAGAGGTTGGTTGGTGATTTAGACAGCTAGCCAGGGCATCGGTAGCAAGCTAGCATAGGATGGAGGTCTGTTGTTAGCCACCCCTTACGTTCCGTCAGTAGATTAGTGGGGTTCCGTGTGGTAGAGGGGATTAATCCAAATCACACAACAACAACAAAAATAAAAACAATAGATATAGTTATAGAGGCCCAAGAAGAAAACATAATAATAATAATAAAAAAAAATTAAAAAATTGTCCGATTGTCTATTCAGATAGCAGCCGGTAAGACAGCTAACGGTTAGCAGGCCGCAGATGGGCGTTCAGGTAACGTCGCGACGGAGGAGCCAGCCGAATAACTCCTTCGGGTAGATAACGTCGGCAGTCCAGTTGTGAAGGCCCGGTGGGGCTCCGCGAAGGCAGTAAAACGGGTCCGGATAGGTGACTGCAGCCCAGGTGTGATTGATGGAACTCAGGAGTGATTGACGGAGCTTGCTAGCTCCGGAATAATTGATGTTTGCTCCGGAATCGACGAAGGCCGATAGTCACACGGATAGCAGCTAGCTAGCTGTGAGATCCGGGTATGAATGTCCAGAGAGCAGCTCTAGCTTCTTGGAGGATTACAGATCTGAGGTAAATAATACTTTTTTATAAATATACATTGGTGAGGCGGGTTGCAGGAGAGTGTTTTGAAGATGAGTTGATGGAAAATAAAATAAAAATGTATGTGAAAAAGTTGTAAATATATATATATACAGGACACGACAAGACGAGGACAAAAGACGTCTGAACTGCTATGCCACCTTGGAGATAATAAGTGATAACATTAGTGATGATAAGTGATAATACATCATTCACAAGTGATAATATTGTCACCCATCAGACTGTTCTCAATTTAATCTTGTCTTTACATATACTAAATAATATACGTGTGAAATTAGTTTTGATTGGACCATTATCATGCACCTGTCGAAAACATACATTTCAACCTATGCACTTAAATAGCAAATGGAGGGGGCTTTTCCCACAGTTACTTTTCATGCCAGCCAGGTAGGCTATACTCCTGTTGTAAAGCAAAGCAATGTGCTTAATATTTGGAAAGTTGAGAAATGAATATAGTAGGCTTAGCCTATAGGAAGCTGATGGGATCCTCCTGTTTTTATACTGTTTTCTCAAGCCCATACAAATGTTGAGCAACATGAACTCATGGGCTCTCGAAGTGTTTGATGAGATTTTCGATTACATTTGCATTGATGTCTGAGTGATTAGAGGAACAACAAAGGGAGGCCATGCATGACTTAAACGTAAAAAGGAATACATTTATTCAACGAAATAATAAATACAAAACGTAACATAAGCTGTGGACGTCTGTAGGATCAGTAGTGTATGCAGTGTGTGGATGAGTGGAGAGGGCGTTGTCTGGTGAAAACAGACCATAAAAACTAAAGATGGACAAAGCCAGCCTGCCAGTCAGGGAAGAGAGTGTTGGCTGATGTGGCCACCCTTTATAGCCAGCAGACCAAGACTTCTGCGTCTAAGTGCTTGCGCCTGTCAGGAGAAACACGGTAGAAGTGCTGCCTTATTGGCTAAGCATCTCCAACATCAACATCATGCTCAATGAGATGAGTACGAGAGGGCGTATCAGACAACAGTGCAGAATAACTTTCAATGAGTTCAACCAATTCAGCACGTTTACCGTGTTGTATGGTGAAAACAGACCAGAAAACCAAAAGGTGGTGGAAGCCAGCCTGCCAGTCAGGGAAGAGAGTGTTGGCTGATGTGGCCACCCTTTATAGTCTGCAGGCCAAACCTGCCCAGGTGTGCCATATCAGCTGACAATCCTCCCAGCTCTGCCCACTGGCCTCCTGCAACAACAGACTACCAAACAGGAGATCCCAGCAGACAGAGGGGAGGGACGACCCCCCCCCCCCTTAAGAATGGTGTTCCACCACAAACCTGAAACAAAAACAAAACAAAACAGAAACAACCCTCCCTCTCCCACCTCAGCAACCTCTGATCCTAAGGAACATTTTAAGAGGTAGAGAAAGAGAGACAGAGTTGGGGAAGCAAGAGGGAGACAGGAGAGGACAGGCAAGTTGCCCAAAACAATAACAAAGAACTATGGCATGAGAGCATGGGACAAAGCACCAGCAAGGACATTTTCTTTGCCCTTAATATGGCGAATGTCCAAACTATACAGCTGCAAAAACAGCGCCCACCTCATAAGCCTCTGATTAGGGTTCTGCAAGGTCCGCAGAAACATCAGGGGATTATGATCTGTGTACACCATGAGAGAGGTGCCACCTGAACCAACAAACAATTCGAAATGTTGGAGAGCCCAAATAAACGCAAGTGGTTCATTCTCTAACACAGAATAATTGAGCTGGTACGAGTTAAACTTCTTAGAGAAGTAACTAATTGGACGGTCCACCCCTTGGACATCTGCCTGCAACAGAACAGCGCCAACTCCTACATTACTAGAATCTACATGGAGTATGAACGGATCATTCAAACAAGAGGCAACAAGCACTGGGGAAGAGCACAAGTGTCTTTACATTCTCAAATGCAGCTTGACATCTGTCTGACCAAATATACTTCACCTGAGCCTTAAGCAAGTCGGTCAGGGTTGCTACCACTGAGGAGAAGTTCTTGCAGAAGCTTTGAAAATAACCAACCATACTGAGAAAGCGCATAAGCTCCTTCTTAGTCATGGGAGGCAGACACTGCTCAATAGCTTCAACTTTGGCATGCACTGGGTGAACCACACCCTGACCGACCACTTTGCCCAGATAAATGACCGCTGCCTTAGCAAACTCACATATGGCCAGATTACCTGTCAAACGCGCCCAAGCCAACCTATCAAACAATGCTTGAATACGTTGGACATGCTGAGACCAGGTGTCACCCTAAATTACCACGTCTTCCAAGTACACCGCACATCCATCCAGACCAGAGACAACACGGTTCATGAGGCGCTGAAATGTTGCAGGTGCATTACGCAAACCAAAAGGCATAACTATATAAGAATACAGTCCAGACGTTGTGATGAAAGCACAAATCTCTCTTGCTCTAGGAGACAAGGGGACCTGCAAGTACCCTTTTAGAAGATCAAACTTGCTCACAAATTTTGCAGAATCAACTTGATCAACACAATCCTCCATAAGAGGAAGAGGAAAGGAATCAGGCTTCGTAATGTTGTTAACTTTAAGATAGTTTATGCATGGCCTAAAAGATGCATCAGGCTTCTTGACTAACAGACAAGGGGATGCCCAACTGGAACAAGAATATTCAGCAATATCGTTATCCAACGTGTACTTGAGTTCTGCGTCTAAGTGCTTGCGCCTCTCAGGAGAAACACGGTAGAAGTGCTGCCTTATTGGCTAACCATCTCCGACATCAACATCATGCTCAATGAGATGAGTACGAGAGGGCGTATCAGACAACAGTGCAGAATAACTTTCAATGAGTTCAATTAACTCAGCACTTTTACCGTTTACCGTGTTGTATGGTGAAAACAGACCAGAAAACCAAAAGGTGGTGGAAGCCAGCCTGCCAGTCAGGGAAGAGAGTGTTGGCTGATGTGGCCACCCTTTATAGTCTGCAGGCCAAACCTGCCCAGGTGTGCCATATCAGCTGACAATCCTCCCAGCTCTGCCCACTGGCCTCCGGCAACAACAGACTACCAAACAGGAGATCCCAGCAGACAGAGGGGAGGGACGTCACAAGCATGAACCTGCAGGAGCGAGTCACTGCTTTGATGTTTGCAGAGAACAGCAGGATGTTGTCCAGGGTCACGCCAAGGTTCTTTACACTCTGGGAGGGTGACACCATGGAGTTGTCAACCGTGATGAAGAGGTCTTGGAGTGGGCAGGCCTTCCACGGGAAGAAGCGCAGCTCTGTCTTGTTGGGGTTGAGCTTGAAGTGGTGGGCTGACATCCAAGCTGAGATATCTGCCAGGCACACGGAGATTTGTGTCTCCAGCTGGGTATCAGAAGGAGAGACAGAGAAAAGTAGTTGAGTATCATCCACATAGCAATAACAGGAGAGACCATGTGAGGATATGACAGAGCCGAGTGACCTGGTGCATAGAGAGAAGAGGAGAGGGCCTAGAACCGTACCCTGGGGGACACCAATAGTGAGAGTACGTGATGCAGGTTGTCGGTCGGCCGGATGTCACTAGTCGCAGGATTAGTGAGGTCATAGGATGCAGAAAGGGAGGATAGTAGGATCGAACAGGCAGAATCAGGAGACAGGAGGGAGAAGGATTTAGCAGAAGGTAGAGATGATAGGATAGAAGAGGAGAGAGTAGTGGGAGAGAAAGAGCGAAGATTGTGATGGTACATTACCATTTTGGGTAGGGACTGAGTGGTTGGAGGAGAGGGAGACAGAAACGGAAACAAAGTGGTGATCAGAGAGCTGAAGGGGGGTTGCCGTGAGATTAGTAGATGAACAGCCTCTTGAAAAGATGAGGTCAAGCGTAGTGCCTGCCTTGTGAGTGGGAGGAGACTGGGAAAGGGTGAGGTCAAAAGAGGCAAGGAGGTTGAAGTCACCCAGTATGAAGAGCAGTGAGCCATTGTCAGGAAATGAGATTATCAAGGTCTCAAGCTCATTGAGGAACTCTGTATGGGGCACCTGGTGGGTGGTAGATGACAGCAATGTTAAGCTTGAGTGGACAAATGACAGTGACAGATAGGGCTGTGCCGGTCATGAAATTTTGTCGGCTAGTTATTGTCATGCAAAAGACTGCATGTCTCATGGTAATTGACCATTTATAAACAAACTCATTTAGCATCTCTAGGCCCACACACACAAGCTGCTGCTGTGTGCCTTTGGAACATGTACATTTTAACCAGTCTAATACATCTATTTAATATACACCATAACAATAAATCCATTATTATTTTAAGTAGGTCTAAAGAAACATTATGATCTCAAGAAAATGTATTTCAGATGTACTGAATATGATTTGGCCTTGTGTATGTTATCTGGCTATGCACCATGATATAGGCTGATATAGGCTGCACACACTGTTCTCTAATCAGGTGACCATATTATCACCCATCAGACTATTCTCAATGCAATATTGTCTTTACTAATATGTTAAATTAGTTTGGATTTAGAATGGCCCATTATCAAATGAGCATGAACAGGAGCAGGAGAAAAAAAGACCTGTCTGTTAGTTCAGGTAGGCTACTCCGGTCCGGTTATTTAACTCAGTGCATCAACCACATCAACCAAGCCTCTCACTGCGTGACAGGTGATATTCTGCCCTTTATGCAGGGGTGGAAAAAGTACCCAATTGTCATACTTGAGTAAAAGTAAAGATACCTTAATAGAAAATTACTAAAGTGAAAGTCACTCATTAAAATAGTCTAAAAGTAGTTGGTTTTAAATATACTTAAGTATCAAAAGTAAATGCTAAAATGTACTTAAGTATCAAAAGTAAAAGTATAAATAGGGGGCATAATATATGGGGCATAATATGCGGTAGGCTATGTATTGTATAACGAACTCCACAATCATTATTTTAATTCTGGGTTTTTTTCAGACTTGGGCTCATAGACCTTTGCATATGTATAAGCTATAATATGTGTATTGTGTTTTGAATTAATCTTCACCTTATAAAGCGCTGGCCATTTCGTTGTGTTAGGCTTTGAAACAACATCCACAATGACCATGTTTTCCACTCAGTTTCAACCTGTTGTTGAATACAGTGAGGTGAGTTTTGAAACCACAATACTGTTTTGATGATAAGTGTTTGATGTGATTTTTTTATTGCATTGATGTCAGAGTGGTTAGAAGGACAATAGAGCCCTGAGTACCAGGCCATTAGAACCTGATGGAGGGACAATAGAGCATTGAGTACCAGGCCATTAGGACCTGATGGAGGGACAATAGAGCCCTGAGTACCAGGCCATTAGGACCTGCTGGGGGGACAATAGAGTCCTGAGTACCAGTCCATTAGGACCTGATGAGGGACAATAGAGAATTGAGTACCAGGCCATTAGGACCTGATGGAGGGACAATAGAGCCCTGAGTACCAGGCCATTAGGACCTGATGGAGGGACAATAGAGCCCTGAGTACCAGGCCATTAGGACATGCTGGAGGGACAATAGATCCCTGAATACCAGGCCATTAGGACCTGATGGAGGGACAATAGAGCCCTGAGTACCAGGAGTTGGATACTACCAACACATGTCCTGACTGCATAAAAGGAGATTATCGTGACTCAATGGTCATGTAGAATTTTACTGCGGTCATGACTCATGAGTGCTGGTTTGGCGGTAATACGGTCACCACAACAACATAGAATTAAAATGACAAGATGGAAAAGTGAGTGAGGGAGAAATGAGCAGCCCTGTGCAACCACCGCGATGACCAGATGCTCTCGGACTATGAAAGAAAACGTAGTCAGATGAAGAGAGAGCAGCTGGAGTAGCAGTGTTCTCTAGGTTGGTCCATGTCTCCATCAGGGCCAAAAAGTCTAGTGACTGAAGGGCAGCATAGGCTGGGATGAACTCTGTTCTTGACCGCGGATCAGCAGTTCCAAACGCTGCCAGAGACTAGGAATTCCACATGGGTTTTGCGCACAGGGTGCAGTAAATAAATGTACTAAAACGGAATCAAATTGAAATTTCAATGTTGAAATGGTACCACAAAGACGGTTGGAGTTCCACACAGAGAATCTTGACTTGAATGGGAATATCTGTTGTTTTAAGTTATACTGTCAATCTTCCATAGGAAACCTATTGAAATCATAGAAATATAGACAATAGAATAGACATGACCATTTCAGTTAACATTTGATGGTAGGTGGATCAGCAGTCATCTTTGTGGTAGTAATTAGAAGTTAAAAGTTCAATTCACACTCCAATGGTGTACCAACTAAATTGCAGTGGTCTAAAGGGATAGTTCCATTCTATTAATTATATTTCTATTATTGAAATGACACCCGACCTGTATTCAAGAGCCTGTTGTGTCTAAACCGGCAAAACACAAAAACTTAGATGATGGGAAATAGGGTTTAAACTCCAACCATTTTAAACAATCTGTGTTTAACGTCACTTTAAATATTGGCGTTAAAGGTTTAAATTCTAGACCAAAAAAATACTTTTTCCTAATGTTTTTCAAGAAATAGTAAAATAGCTTGACAACACTGTTTGTAAGCTTTTAAATTATATAAAACTCAACTGATTATCTTTTCCAGTAATGAAGACATGGATGTCTCATGGTATGGTTTGAGCATCTTTATCTCCTGAATGTTTTGTCATTGACCACTTCTTCCATGGGCAAACATGTCTGGAAAGTTTTGTTTAAATCAAAAGGGATTCTGTCAAAAAGTGATTGAATTCAAATGGATTTTCCCTGAAGTAGTAGTCCCTTTCAGATGGTGGTGCTCACTGCTCACACAAACAATGCCAATTATTCCCCCATCCTGTTGTTTTTGGATGGCTTCAGAGCCTGTCAAGAGCCAGGAGGGGAGGAGGAAAAAACAAGATACACTTGCTGCAGTGAATGACACCAAACCACAAAACATCTGAATTGTTGTTTTGTGGCTTCCTGCAGCTATGTGGAGCAGAGCTGGATTTCATTAGGCAGTTGAACGTCCATCACTCTGCTCTCTTGTGCTTTGTTTGGAGCAGTGTCAGGGCCTGGGCACATGGAGGGTTGGGAGTGGAGTCTCTGGGCTCGTCCAGACTCAGAGAGAAGCCTGTTTATCAACAGCTCAGCTCTGTTCTCTCTTCTCCTCTCCTGCTCTCCTCTCCTCTGTTCTGCTCTGCTCTGTTCTGTTCTGTGTGCAGCAGGAACTCAGTGACCCACCAGCTCAGCTGTCTGCACTGCTGGCTGTTACACACATTCACAGCAGCCGCTGGCCACTCTCCCTCTATCTCTCCCTCTGTTGCTTTCTCTCTCTCTCTCTCTCTCTCTCTCTCTCTCTCTCTCTCTCTCTCTCTCTCTCTCTCTCTCTTTCTCTCTCTCTCTGTGTTTCTTACTCTCTGTCTCTCTCTGGGTCTCTCCTATTCTGGAATTCTCACTTCTCATCTCTCTTATCTGGCTCTTTTTCTAACTCTCTCTGTTTCTTTCCCTATCAAATCAAATCAAATCAAATGTTATTTGTCACATGTGCCGAATTCAACAGGTGTAGTAGACCTTACCGTGAAATGCTTACTTACAAGCCCTTAACCAACAATGCAGTTCAAGAAATAGAGTTAAGAAAATATTTACTTAATAAATTAAAGTACAAAATAAAATAAAAAGTAACACAATAAAATAACAATAAAAGGCTATATACTGGGGGTACCGGTACCGAGTCAATGTGCAGGGGTACAGGTTAGTCCAGGTCATTTGTACATGTAAATAGGGGTAAAGTTACGATGCATCATACTCTCTTTTATTATTTCTCACAGTTTATTATATATCTCCCTATTTCTTTCCCCCATATTTTTCTTATATATATATTGTGAATATAAAAAGACGAAAACAGTGAGGATAAAAATGTAAGAATTGTTTGCAAGATCCAGAGAGTTTGATTTGAGGCAAGAGAGACAGAGAGGGAACAGCGAGAGAGAGATGTGGGCTTGGAAACACATGGCGTTTAGTGGTCGCTCAAAGAACACATGTTCCTAACATGGGCAGGCTGAAGTAGGCTGCCTGGCCTGGCCCAGGCTCACCAGGGGACGTGTCCCAGAGCCCAGAGTCTAGAAGTCTGAAGGGCTGGGGCCCGGCTTGGAACAAGTGTCTGTCCTCCCATTACTAAGGGGAAATGGCTTCCACATTGGTAGTTAATGGAACTAAGACCTGCCTGGGTCAACAGGGTTTGAAGTGCCCCAGGGTTGCTCTATCCATCCATTCACATGTTAGAGTTACTGTACAGCGCAGGAGTCAATTTAGACCTACATTTGTGTTTATGTTGGCTTGAACCGACTGTTGGTAGTACAGGTTGTGTTTTAGGAACGTTTCCTGGCATCCTGTGGTGTCAGTGTTTTAGTTAGGCACCTGGGAAACATTGCAATCAGCCTCACTTCTGCTGCTGAAAGTACTATGTGCCGTGTTCTATTCTCTCTATAGAGGCTAGTGGTTGTGTCTGTGTCCCTCTGTTTTCCTTCTGCCTGCTCCCTCTGACCTGTGACCCCTGTCTGTCTCCCTGCAGCACGTGGGTTGTGACCGGATCCTGAGCTCGGACGTGCGCGAGGACCGCTGCCGGATGTGCGGGGGTGACGGGAGCAGCTGTGAGGCCATCGAGGGCCTCTTCAATGACTCCCTGCCTGAAGGAGGTACGGTGTGATATACAGAGCAGGAGTCCCTTCACCACAATACTGCTAGGAAGAAATCTTAATCCTGTTCTTTGAAGCTTACTGCACTATGGTGGTCTCTACAGTAAGAGTTACACTATAAACCCCAGCATACAGTACAGTATGTGGGCACAGTTACAGTAGTGGTAGTGCAGTGGCAGGAGGTACCAATAACTCTCTGAGTAAGGGGGTTTTGGGCTGAGGAGTGGGGGGTTCAGAGAGCCCAGGGCTGGGGGGTGGTGGTGGGCCCCTCTCTCGGGCAGGGCAGGCATGGACTGACAGACACTGAGGGGACTGTTCTTTTCCAAGCCTTGGTAGCAGGACACGTCTCTCCTTTTAAAAAACCCTGATTGCTGCGTTTCTCTCCTCGCACGCTCCACTCCCTCCAACACCACTTCTAGAACAGGCCAATAGCACATACTGTACCTCAATTAGACTGGGGAATAGAACTGAAAAACACAAATAAAACGTCAAAGAAGAAAGGGCCTGTGTTTTGGACCAAGGAGCTCCAGCGACGTTCTGAGAATGTGATGTAGTTACGTTTGAGGCATCCACAAGAGAGATTATGCAACCTAATTGTTTTATGGAAATTCTAACAACGCGTGCATGCATTTGTGCATTTGGATTCTGACACAAGCTAAATATGTGTTGGACTACTGCCTTGCAATGTGAGTTAGGAGTCCTCAGACATTCTGAAAGTAATGTATAATTATCTGTTCACATGCGAGCTCTCTAGTTGCATGAGCTACTTAATCTAACAGTTAATCATATAGAGTTACTGGTGAATATCTACAGTACACGTGCCTTGCCCTGCCAACACCCCCCCCCCCCCTTCCCTCCCTCCTGTAGGTGCAGAATGACCTTTTTTTCCGGTACCTATTCCAGTCTAAACACTTTGGCCGTGATTAATGGTTCGTGATGAATTCTGTGGAAGCAAGTCAGGGGAAAACTGATACAGCCCAACCAGATGACACAAAATTAACCATCAGAGTCTCTTAGAAAACCAAGCGGTTGTCGAGGGCTTAAGGAAGGCTCAGCCTATAGCTGCTCAGTTCTGATCAGGAGACACTCCCGAGGTCTCGGTTCCATCATTCCATCATAGTGACGGTTGGAAGGCTTGTGGTCCTCTGTCCAATTATAGAGCCATGGGTCATACGTGATACTGCATAAACCTTATGCCTTCTTTTATTGTTTGTTTTATTGAACCTTTATTTAACCTGGCAAGTCAGTTAAGAACAAATTCTTATTTTACAATGATGGCCTACCCCCGGCCAACACTCCCCTACCCCCGGCCAACCCTCCCCTACCCCCGGCCAACCTTCCCCTACCCCCGGCCAACCCTCCCCTACCCCCGGCCAACCTTCCCCTACCCCCGGCCAACCTTCCCCTACCCCCGGCCAACCCTCCCCTACCCCCGGCCAACCCTCCCCTACCCACGGCCAACACTCCCCTACCCCCGGCCAACCTTCCCCTACCCCCGGCCAACCCTCCCCTACCCCCGGCCAACCCTCCCCTACCCACGGCCAACACTCCCCTACCCCCGGCCAACCTTCCCCTACCCCCGGCCAACCCTCCCCTACCCCCGGCCAACCTCCCCCTACCCCCGGCCAACCTTCCCCTACCCACGGCCAACACTCCCCTACCCCCGGCCAACCTTCCCCTACCCCCGGCCAACACTCCCCTACCCCCGGCCAACCTTCCCCTACCCCCGGCCAACCTTCCCCTACCCCCGGCCAACACTCCCCTACCCCCGGCCAACCCTCCCCTACCCCCGGCCAACCCTCCCCTACCCCCGGCCAACCCTCCCCTACCCCCGGCCAACCCTCCCCCACCCACGGCCAACACTCCCCTACCCCCGGCCAACCTTCCCCTACCCCCGGCCAACACTCCCCTACCCCCGGCCAACCTTCCCCTACCCCCGGCCAACCTTCCCCTACCCCCGGCCAACACTCCCCTACCCCCGGCCAACCTTCCCCTACCCCCGGTCAACCCTCCCCTACCCCCGGCCAACCCTCCCCTACCCCCGGCCAACCCTCCCCTACCCCCGGCCAACCTTCCCCTACCCCCGGCCAACCCTCCCCTACCCCCGGCCAACCCTCCCCTACCCCCTACCCCCGGCCAACCCTCCCCTACCCCCGGCCAACCCTCCCCTAACCCCGGCCAACCCTCCCCTACCCCGGCCAACCCTCCCCTACTCCCGTTCAACCCTCCCCTAACCCTGACGACGCTGGGCCAATTGTGCACCACCCTATGGGTCTCCCGATCACAGCCAGTTGTGATACAGCCCGGGATCGAACCAGGGTCTGTAGCAATGCCTCTAGCACTGAGATGCAAAGCCTTAGACCGCTGCACCACTCGGGAACTAAATATGCTCTAATAATAAGGGGACCATGAGGGAGGGGTGAGTGGGTTTCTCCTGCACCCGCTCGGGGGGGGGGGGGATTGCAGGTGGGCACGTGGCAGACAGTTTTAGGTGAAGTTCAGCCAGTGTGGGTTGTGGTAGCCCTGTGACTGCGGAGCCATACAGGTCTATTCTAGGCCCTCTCCCTCCACGACAGCAGCAGCTCTCCTCCCTCCACCCATCTACCTCCCCCCTCTGGAACCCTCAGAGTGGACACACCCTCCTGAGGTGGCCGCAGCTCAGTGGCTGGGACCACAATGGCCATCTCAGCCTGGGCCTACAGCCTGCCCGACCGCCTGACAGGTCTATTCTGGGTCTGGGCTGATTTATGAGCCACAGAGTGCTCAGTCATGTCTACAGGTTTTTTTTTATGTCTCTGAGGCTCAGACCAATCCTCACTCCTAGGAGGGTTTAAATAGGGTTAGTTGTCAGGCACTAACCAAGCAGCAAAGCTGGTGTTCTGGGGAGGTTGTTCTGGGCAGGTGTTCTGGGCTGGTGTTATGGGGAGGTTGTTCTGAGCTGGTGTTCTGGGCTGGTGTTCTGGGCAAGTTGTTCTGGGCTGGTGTTCTGGGCAGGTTGTTCTATCTAGTGATTTACACCTAAGAGTGATGATGGTGCCATATTCTCCTGTGCCTCTGCAACCTTACTACTCCCATCTGGTGTCTGCATTCTCACCTGAGTTATCACCTCCTCCATCTCTCTGTCAGCTGTTCTCTCGCATCTATCTTTCTAGGTTTTCTCTTTCTCCTCTCCATCTGTGTAGTCTACCTGCTCTTCATCTCTCAACCCCCCCATATCTCTCTCTCTCTCTCTCTCTGTCTCTCTCTCTCTCTCTGTCTCTGTCTCTCTCTCTCTCTCTCTCTCTCTCTCTCGCAGTCTGTGCAGTCTGTAACTCTGGCAGTGGTGGAGGGTTACTCAGGGGTTAAGGGCTGGGGGTTTATTGCTCTTTGGCTCTCTGTTTACCACACAGGCCTGATTGTTAACAGAAAAACCTCTCCCTCTCCGGCCGCCAGGAACCGCAAGTACAGAGCTGGGTTACTGAAATTACTCACAGCACCGACTGCTACTCCAGAGAGGGGTCAAAAGCCAAGCCTCTCCTTTCCTCAGCGGTCGCACCATTGGAATGGATTATTAAATTATTTATTCAGTTTTTTTATGCAAGGCTGAAGTTATTTACAGGGCTGTGGTGGCTGGCTGGACAGCACAGCCTGGCTTCAAACATGGTTACTGTACTCTAGCAGAGGAGCTGAACGTTGCCCAGGAATTTGGTTGGAATCCGAAAGGCTCTGCTTATTCCATTGAAGTCCCACAGAGTAAAACACTACTTATACATCATTCTCCCTCCAGTATGTCAGTGAATAAAACCTCCACCTCTTGCCTTTCTCTTCTTTCTTTGTGTGTGTGGGTGTGTGTGTGTGTGTGTGTATGTGTGTGATCCCATCCCAGGTTATGAAGAGGTGGTCAGAATCCCCAAAGGATCCGTGTTCATTCATATCCAGGAGCTCAACGTCTCCCTCAACTTCCTAGGTGAGAGTTCATGTCTCTTCTGTGTCACGCAATGTGTTATACTGTTATAACTCGTGTTCTATTCTCTAGTGTGCATTCAGACTCTCAAAACTGGAATTAAAATGTAAGTGCATCGTCACATCATCAATGCTGTTATTATAATTGACTAATACTTACCTGCCCGAATTGTTCAGTCTCTTAGATTAAATACCATGGCTGTTTTCTCATTAGTTGGGAATGTTGTATGAAATGTCTGATGCAACATACTTCAAATTAGTGGATTCGGCTATTTCAGCCACATCCGTTGCTGAGAGGTGTATAAAATCAAGCACACCGCCATACAATCTCCATAGACAAACATTGGCAGTAGAATGGCCTCGCTGGAGGGCTCAGTGGCTTTAAAAATGGCACCGTCATACGATGCCACCTTCCCAACAAGTCAGTTCATCAAATGTCTGCCCTGCTAGAGCTGCCCAGGTCAGCTATAAGTGCTGTTATTGTGAAGTAGAAAAGTCTAGGAGCAACAACGGCTCAGCCACAAGTGGTAGGCCACACAAGTTCACAGAACGGGACCGCCAAGTGCTGAAGAGCGTAGCGAGTAAAAATAATCTGTCCTCGCTTGCAACACTCACTACAGAGTTCCAAACTGCTTCTGGAAGCAATGTCTGCGCAATAACTGTTCGTCGTGAGCTTTATGAAATGGGTTTCCATGACCGAGCAACCACACACAAGCCTAAGATCACCATGCGCAATGCCAAGCATCAGCTGAAGTGGTGTAAAGCTAGCCGCCTTTGGACTCTGGAGTGATGATTCACACTTCACCATCTTGCAGTCCGACGGACAAATATAAATTTGGCGCATGCCAGGAGAACCATACCTACCCAAATGCATTCCAACTGTAAAGTTTGGTGGAGTAGGAAGAATGGTCTGTGGCTGTTTTTCCTGGTTCGGGCTTAGTTCTAGTGAAGGGAAATATTAACTCTACAGCATACAATGACATTCTAGATGATTCTGTGCTTGCAAATTTTAAGCAACAGTTTGGGTAAGGCCTTACATACTTTTGGCCATGTAGTGTACTTTGGCGATATTGTTATCAACCTACTGCATACCCCTTAAATATATACATATTTGTGTGCAGGGTGTGCTATTAGCATGCTATCACTCATAAGGGCAGAGTGGTAGAATAGCTAGCCATTGCTAGCATTCACTGGTTTAAGTTGAAGTAACTTTTGAGTGTAATGGAGTTGACTGGTGACTATGACATGACTATATATCATTCACGACATTGGGACGGGAGCTATAAACATTATTTTAAACTATGTGTGCCGTTATTGCTTGAGATCAGGCTTGGCTGAATTGCTTTCAATGGGGGAAAATTGCTTCCGTTCCCCGCTTCCGTGATTTTAATTGAAAACGTCACTTCTCCATGTGGACCTATACATGCTCTCGTTTCTTCTCTGCTCCAGTGCTGAAGAGTAAAGGAGAACAGTTCTTCATCAATGGGAAGCTGACCATCGACACCCCTCGTAGGTTCGACATCGCAGGGACCACCTTCCACTACCGCCGGCCCACTGACCAACCTGAGACCCTGGAGGCCCTGGGGCCCACCAACATGACCATCATCGTCATGGTAACGGGCTAGCTGTGTGTGTTACTGTGTTTGTTACGCTAATCATTCTATGTGACAACATATGTGACGTGTGTGCGTGTGTGTGTGTGTGTGTGTGTGTGTGTGTGTGTGTGTGTGTGTAGGTACTGGTGAGGGAAGAGAACCCAGGGATCCACTACCGCTTCAACCCTCCAGTCAGCAGAAACCTTTTGAGTGGATATGCCTGGCACTACACATCCTGGTCCCGCTGCTCTGCACTCTGCGCTGGGGGTACAACCACTCCTGGCTCTAATACTCTTTACTGTACTATACATTGGCTCTATCCCTACTCATTGATTGATTGATGATTTTACTGCATTATTAGGAGCTAGTAACATAAGCATTTCACTGCAACCACTATGGCATCTGCTAAACAGTGTATTCTACCATTAAACTTTGATTTAATTTGATTTTGAGGGTTGATAAATACACACAAAGCCATATTTATACAGATAAATCTCTTAGCCAATATTAATTTCATATTCTTGAGCTGCAGGTCGCCTCGAGATTAGAGTATTTGGCCAGTAACCAAAACGTCCCTGGTTCAAATCTCGGAGCTGACCAGGTGAAAAATAAAATTACAAGTCTGTTGCTGTGCCCTTATAAATCTCAGTCTGGGTTAGGTGGGCATAGGAATGTTACGGTGACTGTATTACTGCCATACCTGCGGTCATGAGTCATGAAGGCAATCAAATTCCACGTGACCGTTTAGTCACGGTAATTAGGCTTCTCCTAACTGTTGCTGCTGATGGTTATTAGTAACCTACCAAACTTGCTAACTGCCTGGTACTCAGCACTCTATTGTCCCTCTAATCACTCTGACATCAGTGCAAATGTAATCGAAAATCTAATCGAACACTTCATGAGACCCATGTGCTTATGTTGCGCAACATTCCTATAGGCTATGCAATTACGTGACAAAACAGAGTGATGGCCTCTTAAAAAGAGGAGGATCCTATCAGCTTTCTACAGGCTAAGCCTACTATATTTAATTTCTCAAATTTCCTAATATTTAGCACATCGCTTTTCTTTACAACAGGAGTAGCCTACCTGGCTAGCATGAAAAATGAACCACGGGAAAGTGTCCTCCATTTGCTATTTAAGTGCATAGATGACATGTATTTTTTCCCTCTGCCCCTGTTTCCAGACAAGTGCATGATAATGGTCCATTCTAAATCAAAACAAATTTCACACATATAAAATGTAGATGTTTCAAAGGTCGCATCAGTGATTGTAGGCTATTCGTGGAAGCCAGGAGTTGCTAAATGTGTTTACGTTCATTAACGGTCAATTACCGTGAGACCGTCAGTTATTTGCTTGACAATCACTGACCGACAATTTTATGACTGCCACAGGCCTACCGTGGGCATAATTTGGATGCTTGTTCTATTGCCAACATGACAGGCTGAGTTATAAAATATGACCTTACAGGCTTTCAAAGAGCAATTCAGAGAAACGGATCGTAATTGTGGTGTGCATAGAATGCAGTTCAGGTGAGTGTTCAGCAGCAAATCGATCACCGTGGCAAATTTTCTTCACAATAGACAAACATAGGCTCATTCTGTTCAGAACAACATAGGGTATGACAGCATGTCATCTTGTAACTGTACATCAAACATAGTGATCATAAACGTTGACACTGTATATAGCATGAGTTTTATCATATGGAAATATGAAGTGCACATTTGGACTCGAGGGTGTTCTGCCACAAAATCGAAAACAAACACTTCATGAGAGCCCATGAGCTTGTATGATATCGAAGCAGTATTTATTATAATCCTCAACGTCTCATCTTTCAAAATAAATTGAATCCTCTTAATTTACAGCATTTCTCTCACTCAGCCAAGAAAACATTTTCAAAAGTTGCCGAATTAGGGATTAGGCAACTACTTGTCGTGTGCGGCGCTCAAGTTCCGAACGGCCTTCAGTCAAAACCCATACAGAGCTGTGAAGCGGAGAGCCAGAGCTCTGATGTCGTGTATAGAATGTTACTGTACTGCCAATGCTGTTCAATTTAGGCGTTTATCAGTGACCAAATCTGCCATTTATAACCCGTAGGCAGGTACGAGTGTAAAGGGTTAACCCCAATTGCTCCAGGGGCACTGGACAATGGTGACCCTGGCAGTGACCCACTCCCTGCGTGATTCTCAGGGGGAATTGGGTTAGGCAAGAAACAAAAAATGTTTTACGCTTGTACAAGTGTATAACATGACAAATATAAGCATATTATTATTTTTATTATTTTTTGACTAATGATCCATTTAGCTGCTGTGCAGGGCTTTTGAACTGTCGATATGTGGTAGTTGTGGAGTTGGAGCCTGAGGGCACACAGTGTGTTCTGAAATCTGTGTATTGTTTTAAAATGGTATAAACTGCCTTCATTTTGCTGAACCCCAGCAGCTAATGGGGATCCATAATAAATACAAATACTAATACATGCACAGTGCATACCCCTCACTTTCTCATAGGCTTTCTCATAGGCTTTCTCATATTCCCTCTCTCATACATACACATTACACACACACTGGTACATGGTGGCTTCAGAGTTTTCCTAATGTACCACTGACCCTGGGGAAACATGGGAATGGAATGTTCATGAACAGAGGTACTGTGGGGTTGGTGAAACTGCAGGCGTCCATGCGGGTCTTAGGCAAACTTTGCTTTCTTTCTGTCGCGGGTTAATGATCCAAAGCAGCTAGCCTGATAAGAACTCATTTACTTTGCTTAAAAGCAAATTTACTTGACCTTATGTCAGCAAAACAAGTGAATGGAGGAGGGCTTGTACAAGTTGTACACTGTGAAGGGCACAGTGTGAGCTGCATCAGAGGAACGACCAAAGGAGTTCTGACTGTATTCTAAAAGTGTTCTAACCTCCCTCTGTCTGTCAGGTGGTCAGACCCAGCAGGTCGTGTGTAAGAAGCAGACGGATCACACCGTGGTCTACAACCACTTCTGTGACAAGAAGAGCAAACCCAAAGACAAGAAGCGAGCCTGCAACTCTGAGCCATGCTCCCCAAGGTGAGTGTCAGTGTATCAGTCCCACGGCCTGTGTGAAGCTCCTCTCTGTGAAGTCCCCCCCCCCCCCATTGCTAGGGCTGTTGCTACAACTGTAAAAATTCTGACCTGGTAACGTAATTAACCTATATACGCAGTTTAAGTATGTGTGTGTGTGTGTGTGTGTGTCTATGTGTGTATGCACATGTGTGGTAGTGGGACAGTATGGCATCCTGCTAGACTAAGATCTGTCCGGGTGTCTGTCTCCCCCAGCTGGTGGTCTGGGGTGTGGTCTGAGTGCAGTCGCAGCTGTAACGGGGGCCTGAGGACCAGAGAGGTGTTGTGTAAGAGGAAGATCTCTCCTACAGAGGAGAAGGTCCAGGACGACAGCGCCTGTACTCCTCCACGACCACCTCTCACTGAACCCTGCAGCAACCACACCTGCCCCCCCGAGTGGCTGGCCCTGGACTGGTCAGAGGTATACCCAAAATACCCCCCATAAACTAACCCTACTATTTTGTATTTAATCTAACTAGTGGAATCTAAAGATTTTAAGAAAAAAAGTGAGTAGTTGCTGACCTCGACACTTTCTGTACCTATGCAACATTTCTGTGTGTAATCAATACCACCTGCTGGTTGGGCTTTGTACTGTACGGGTGGGCTCTGAGGCTGTAGAGGTTAGAGATCTCAGACTTGAATAACCTCTGCCCCATATCGCTCTCTCTCTCTCTCTCTCTCTCTCTCTCTTCCCCCCCCCCCCCCCCCAGTGTAATCCCAGTTGTGGTCCAGGGTTCAGGCACCGTGTCCTTCTGTGTAAGCGTGGGGAGAGTGGAGACATACTGCCAGAGTCCCAGTGTCCCAAGCATGGGCGTCCCACCACCAGGGTGCGCTGTAACCTGCAGCGCTGCCCACCACCCATGTGGGTCACAGGGCCCTGGGGAGAGGTAAGGCTGGGGGGCTTGCTGGGACTAACTTGGGCTCTGCTATGTATTGAACTACTCTCATTCAACTATACCTCCTAGGTCCTCTTGTTTGATCTAGTGAAGTGAAGAAAAAATACTTGACAATGTTAATCATTCCTGTTCAGATTTGTAAAGTGATCTATTATCCATCTTTGCTATGGCTTATTTGCGTGTACTCCTAGTTTGGTGACCTCGCTCTCTCTCTCTCTCTCTCTCTCTCTCTCTCTGTTGGGTGTCAGTGCTCGGCCAGGTGTGGTCTGGGTCAGGAGAAGCGCTCTGTGCAGTGTCTCGCACAAACCGGCCAGCCGTCCAATGAGTGCCCAGACCTCCAGCGCCCGGCAGCCATGCAACAGTGCAAGAGCAAATGTGACCTCAGTAGCCTACCCATGGACATCCCCGAGGGTGACCCCGAAGGTCAAAGTTCAACTCTCTATTAATTACCTTCTCACTGTATTCTCCTGCAGGCTAAATATCCATCTAAGTGGTTCATTATTTTAATTTGAGTTTTTTATATATTTTTCCCTTCCAGAGTGCAAAGATGTGAACACAGTGGCGTACTGCCCCCTGGTGCTCAGGTTTAAGTTCTGCAGCCGCCCCTACTTCAGACAGATGTGCTGTAAGACCTGCCAAGGACACTGACCCCTGAACCAGACCGAGAGCCAGACCAGGAGGCATCCCCAGCGGGCCCAGACCAGACCAGGAGCCACTCCTAGCGGGCCCAGACCAGACCAGGAGCCACCCCTAGCGGGCCCAGACCAGACCAGGAGCCACCCCTAGCGGGCCCAGAACAGACCCACTGAGCTGCACATTCCACAGGGGGGAGGGACGGCCCAGCCAACGCACCGCAGAGCAGCCTGCCTGACATCCGTGGACAGAGAAGTAGATGGCGGGAGGGTGAGAGAGAGAGAACTGTACTTTTATCCCGCACTCTGAAAGTACCCTATCTAATACCAGCTTTGGGGCCACTGCTGTGAAGACCAGATGAGCTGCTGGGATATCTCTCTGTTGCTATGTACGTACACTATATATACAAAAGTATGTGGACACCCCTTCAAATTAGTGGATTCGGCTATTTCAGCCACACCTGTTGCTGACAAGTGTATAAAATCGAGCAAACCGCCATGCAATCTCCATAGACAAACATCAGCAGTAAAATAGTCTTACTGAAGAGCTCAGTGACTTTCAAGATGGCACCGTCATAGGATGCCACCTTTCCAACAAGTCAGTTAGTCAGATTTCTGCCCAGCAATAGCTGCCCCGGTCAACTGTAAGTGCTTTTATTGTGACGTGGAAATGTCTAGGAGCAACAACGGCTCAGCCGTGAAGTGGTAGGCCACACAAGCTCACAGAACAGGACCACCGAGTGCTGAAGCGCACAGCGAGTAAAAATTATCTGTCCTCGGTTGCAACACTCACACTCTCCAAATTGCCTCTGTAAGCAACGTCAGCACAATAACTGTTTGTTGGGAGCTTCTTGAAATGGGTTTCCATGGCCAAGCAGCCGCACACAAGCCTAAGAACCCCATGCGCAATGCCAAGTGTCGGCTGGAGTGATGTAAAGCTATCCGCCATTAGACTCTGGAGCAGTGGAAACGTCGTTCTCTGGAGTGATAAATCATCTGGGTTTGGTGGATGCCAGGAGAACCCTACCTGCCCCAATGCACCTAACCAACTGTAAAGTTTGGTGAAGGAGGAATAATGGTCTGGGGCTGTTTTCATGGTTCGGGCTAGGCCCCTTAGTTCCAGTGAAGGGAAATCTTAACGCTACAGCATACAATGACATTGTAGAGGATTCTGTGCTTCCAGATTTGTGGCAACAGTTTGGGGAAGGCCCTATTTCAGCATGACAATGCCCCTGTGCACAAAGCGAGGTCCGTACATAAATGGTTTGTCGAGGTCGGTGTGGAAGAACTTGACTGGCCTGCACAGAGCCCTGACCTCAACCCCATCGAACACCTTTGGGATGAATTGGAACGCTGAATGCAAGCCAGGCCTAATCGCCCAACATCAGTCCCCGACCTCACTAATGCTCTTCTGGCTGAATGGAAGCAAGTCCCCGCAGCAATGTTCCAACATCTAGTGGAAAGCCTTCCCAGAAGAGAGGATGCTGTTATGGCCTCAAAGGGGGGGACCAACTCCATAGTACCATATTAATGCCTGTGATTTTGGAATGAGATGTTCGACAAGCAGGTGTCCACATATTTTTGGTAATGTAGTGTATATCCTTTAAGGGTTTGGTGCTACTACTATTGCCATGCTGGCCACAGGACTGGCCAAAGTACATTGTTCAGCTTAGTTGTGTTTCTCTGTTTCTCTGTTGTTTATTCAGTGGCTCAGTCTTACCCTGAGCCACTATGTCCATACATACCTTTACTTGTATATTTACAGACGTTGTTCTATGTGTACACTAAATCTACACTGTACAAATGAAACTGTTCTGATACTTTACTGTCACTTACCCAATGTAATGTTTATTATCTGGTGGCTGTTGCCAACTCACTTGGTCTTCTAAGTTATCTTGTCAATGCTTTGTCTCAGAACAAAATCTTTTTGAAAAGGGTTTGAATTGCACAAAGTCTGACTAGTCATAGGGATAATGTATGTTCATTATTTGAGACTTGTCTTGAAGACTCTACTTAACACTCTCGATCCACGGTCCGGTCCATGTTCATAACAGTTTACTCGCCTCTGTCTTGCCATTTTACGGGACCCAGCGAGGGCTGGTAAATGACCGGTTCAGTTCACATCTAGCAGCAAACCTCAACACTTCTCTCATACTGTAGTACTTACTGTACATGTTTAGATACAGGCAAACCTACCATAGCCTCATCAATGTGAACAATGCTACATGGTAGTCTGTATTAGTCACGTATACAGTGAGTGGAAACACAGTGTTCATCACTGAGTCAACCACCTCCCACCCTCTGATTACATCGGAACAGAGACCCTCCCATGCACCCTGGCCTTGAGTGATCATTCTCTCTGATAGCATGGCCTTCCTACTGTGCCTTTAATGGTTAACCAGTTTACTTGTCTCTAATATGCTACATGTAAAGTAACTGCCTTCTTACACATTCATCCATCTACTGGACTCACACTCAGAACCAGCCCTTAATGTCAGCTCTCAATGAAGGAACTGATTTCTATTGGAGTAACTAGGTTGCTATTACTCTCCTGATGGTGCTTCTGAATGGTGCTATTTCTTAGCTAATTGTTGTCGTTGTTGGATGTCATTCTGTTGAATATTGCATGGTGGTAACACTTTACTTGACACCCAGTGTCATATCATGTCATAATATGTCATAACATGTCATAATATGGTCATAACACTGTCATGACCCATATATTTACACCTGTTGTGACATATATTGCATTATTTTATGGCTGGTTATGACACCTACATAAGAGTGTCAAAACCAACGTTTATTCAAATTATTATTTTCTGCCAAGAAGTTTCCTTTCATTTGAAAGTTTGTTTCTTAAATCCTTTGTTGTAATACATTCTTTACAGTCATGTTTTTTTCATCCTATTTTAAATCACTTTATGACACTGTCATGAAGCATTATGACCATCATGTGTCACTTTACTAGGACTAAGAAGCATTATGACCATCAGAATCATAAATGCCCTTATCATTCATCAGTCAAAAAGAGGGTGTCTTGTCCTGCTCCTGAAATCTGGTCCTGCATTCATCTCAGTCATCAGCAACAGAGCAATGGGGTAGGTGCATCAATGTGTGAGCAATTACAAAGATAATTTAATAACGTAAATTTCAACAACAAAAAATATATAACATTAACATAGTGTTGACACGTAGGCTATGGTGTAATGGAATGTTTTGCCTTGTGTGGTAGGTTTTGTGGGTTCTGACACTCTTATGTAGGTGTCATAACCAGCCATAAAATAATGCAATATATGTCACGACAGGTCTAAATATATGTCATGACAGTGTTATGTCCATATTATGACAGGTTATGACAAGTTATGTCAGCTGTTCTGACATATGACATGGATATGATCGTGTCATAACTTGTTATGACGCCGGGTGTCAAGTAAAGTGTTACCAAAATGGTTTTGTTTGAGGTTGGTGCCAAAGTCACAGTTGTGCTATATCAGTTTGTGAGAAGAGAAGTTAAACATTTATTTCCCCACCTTTAGTAACTGGGTATGGGACCCATATCTGTTAACAATTTCTGATACAACTGGTTGTCAGCACACTACCTGATGCTTTGCTACACTATCTGACCGATAACATAACAGAACTGTTTTAATGGAACAAGGTGTCCTATTTGACTGTCTGAATATGTAAGCGAAGTACGTTTTGCCTTCAATTTTGAACCATTTGTGTCCATGGTCATGGTGTGACCTCAGAGACAAACTGTTTTATCAAATAAGAGGGATAATATTGTTTGTTTGTTGTTGTTTTCACATGCTAAGTGTTACAGATATGTACTGTATTTGAATTACTATAGAAACATGCCCCCGTTCCCCATCTAAAACCTTTGAAATGAATATATTACAGTGAATAAATAGCCGCATTGTTAATAAATGCATCGAGAATTGTGTGCTTTCCTCTCTCTCCACAGATTTGCCCGTTTTAAACCCTGACATTATGTGATTATCCATCTATTTCTGTATCTCATAGATTCTTAATGAATGCTCGTTTGATTTAATGGCACTGACCATACAAGAAGTGACAGCACAATTGTGCACGACTAGAGATCAAGTGACACAACTAAACGTTGATGTAGAAAGAAAGTTCACCGATAAGGACAAAAGAGAGAACTTTCTGACCAATGTGGAAAACATTTGTGATTAACTTGAGGAGACAAAGACAAGCATGTGGGAAAAGGTTGATCTTGGTACTGTGGAGTACAAGGAGCAGAAGACATATTTCTGGAGGGAAGGCCGGAGACAGCTGATTGCCGCCTCCCCCCTCGAGCAAACTGGAAGGGTGAACGCCAGCCCAGCCGTAATCCTAGAGGCCCAATCAACCAACTCCCTCACATCTGACTCCAGTGACTAGACACCAATCAGCATCTAGTCACTGGACTCACCGGCCATGATATGTCAATCAAATTTATTTTATAAACCCTTTTTCCATCAGCAGTTATCACAAAATGCTTTACAGAAACCAGGCCTAAAACCAGGCCTTTTTTTAAATGAAAAAGATTTAAGTCAAATTTGTGTATTGTAGATTATTTGTTAATAATTCAGAAGTTTGAAACGAGTTGAAATTTGGAGGAATATGAGTGTTGAAATCATAGGTCAGAGGAATCCCTCATTCTTTCATTTTCATGAGAACCTGCTTGTTTTAGGCCTTGTAGTGATACATGCATACATTATACTGATATATACTTTTTAAAAGTAAAGTAAAAAACTAAAAAAGTATTAAATGCAGCTATACAGAGTCTTTAGCTATTCCCGGGGAGAAAGGACGAGAGGTGGAAGGTCTGATGTCAGAAAGGGGATTGTGGATTCATGACTTCCCCATCATGTTGATTTGCCAGTATGTCAATCACATTTCAATTCAGTTTCAATTCAGTTACAGTTCATTGTTACACTCCCTCCTCTTAGAATCAGTGAAAAAAATCTGAGGCCTGGTCCAGAAACAACCTAATATTGTTTAACAAAGCATAAAATAATAATAAAAATATATATATAATAAATTAACAAAACATCTAAAATAATCACAGAAACACACACAACCAAACAAACTAACAAACAAACATCTACACCACAGAACACCATGGCAGACAGATTTCACAAATTGTAAAATAAAGATATTAGTAGATAGTGTGTGTGTTAAAATACTGTCAAGGAGGTGTGTAAACAACTCATTAACAATTTGGCAAGATAAGAAGTTGGGTATGGGGGAGACAAAATACTTATCTTCGACCCGTCCGGGGGACGGAAGGACAGCCCAACCGCAGTGTGCCCCGAACCAACAGTCGGCAGGGCCAAAGGACCGCAAAGCCATGGAGAAACGGCTGGGGTAGGGCCGACCCATCCCCGACGACCCCAGGAAGATGGCGACCACAAGAGGTGTTTGGAGTGTGGCACCCGGGGGCACATTGCCTAGAATTGCCCGGCTCAGCTTGCCCCGGTGGCGAGGTGGATCACGCTGTGAACTATGTCACCTCCTGTTGGGGCACCCCGAATCAACTGCACCATGGTCCCGGTGAAGGTTGACGGTCACGACACGGAGGCGCTATTGGACTCCGGAAGTATGGTTATGCTCGTAAGCACGAGCCTGCTGAACCAGGAGACCAAAAGGGGTAGGGAGATGTCCATTTCCTGTGTTCACGGTGACACAAAGCGGTATCCAACTGTATGGACCAACATCGTGACGCCACAAGGGAGCTGCCAGATGACAGTGGGTGCAGTGCCAGAATTACCGGGACCTCTCCTAGTGGGACGGCATTGTCCTCTGTTTGCTGCCTTATGGGGGCACGAGTTGAGGAAGAAGGTACGAGCCAGCCGAAGAAGAGAGCGGGGACGACCAATAGCCTGTGCGGCCCGGAAGCAACCGGTTAACCAGCATGTGTCTACAGCTCTGGAGTCGGAGTCGGAGAGGGCGCTGGAACCCGAACCCCCTGGGGAATCCCTGGAGGAGGAGCCCATCCTCCCCCTCCTCGATTTCGAGGGGCCAGTTGAGACCCCCGCGGGGGGGGCAGCTGAGCGGACAATTCGGGACAGCCCAGTGGGAGGATCCGAACTTGAAAGCCGCCGCAGCCCAAGTGATAGCGGTGGATGGACAGCTACTTCCGGGGGTGAGTGACTGGCTATACCCCCATTTCCAAATCAAGAATAACCTTTTATATCAGGTGTCACGCCAACAGGAGGAACTTTGAGAGGTATTGTTGTTGCCCCGACGGTACTAGGGAACCGTTCTTCAGCTGGCCCACACCCACCTGTTGGGGGCGCACCTGGGAATGGAAAAGACCCAGGAACGGATTGCCGCCCGGTTCCACTGGCCCGGGATGAGGAGGGCCGTAGAAGACTACTGTATCAGCCGCCCGGAGTGTCAATTCACGGCCCCGAAAGCTCACTTCCGAAGCCCATTGGTCCCCCTACTGATCATCGGGGTGACCTTTGAACGCATCGCCATGGACATAGTGGGACCCCTGGTAAGAACAGCATGAGGACACTGGTACATCCTGGTGATAGTAGATTATGCCACCCAGTATCCTTAGGCCATTCCCCTACGGGTGGCGGTATCCAAGGGAATCGCTCGGAAGCTGTTCCACCTCTTTAGCCAGGTGGGCATCCCGAACGAGATCTTGACAGACCAAGGTACGGAGTTTATGTCCTGCCTCATTAAAGAGTTGTGATCCCTCCTGCAGATCAAGCAGATCCGGACCGCTGTTTTTCACCCTCAGACAGATGGGCTCGTCGAGCGCTTTAATAAAATGCTCAAACAGATGCTGTGGAAGGTCATCGAGCAGGACAGGAAGAACTGGGACCAGCTACTACCCCACCTAATGTTCTCAAGTACCCCCATCCTCTACTGGGTTTTCCCCGTTCAAACTCCTCTACTGGATGAGGCCACGCAGCATACTTGACCTCGCAAAGGAGGTGTGGGAAGCCCAACCGACCCCATTACACAGCGTGGATACGATGAGTGGATGACAGCCATATGGCCCGTCGTGAGGGAACATATGGAGAAGGCCCAACGCGCCCAAGCCCAGGTCTACAATCAGAGAGCCCAGCCCTGAGAATTCCAGGTGGGAGACAGGGTGCTGGTCTTGAAGCTAGGGGGCACTATTTTTATGTTTGGAAAAATAACATTCCCAGAGTAAACGGTCTATTTCTCAGGACCAGATGCTAGAATATGCATATAATTGTCAGCTTAGGATAGAAAACACTCTAAAGTTTCCAAAACTGTAAAAATATTGTCTGTGAGTATAACAGAACTGATATTGCAGGCAAAAGCCTGAGAAAAATCCAATCAGGAAGTGACACTTATTTTGAAACCCCTGTGTTCCTATACATCCCTATTGCCCATTGAAAGGGATATCAACCAGATTCCTTTTTCTATGGCTTCCCTAAGGTGTCAAGAGTCTTCAGACATAGTTTCAGGCTTTTATTTTGAAGAATGAGCGTGAACGACCACATTACGTAAGTGGACAGGTGGGGGCTCTCAGAGTGATTTGTGCTCAAAAGAGAGAGGTGGCCATTGTTACTCCCAGTCCTAGTGAAAAGCCAACTGTCCCGGTTGATATCTTATCGAATAGATATTTGAAAAACAACATGAGGATTGAGTATAGTGGTGGTCCCAAGCAATGAGGACCTCGACCAGGCCCAGAAGCAAGAGCTCAGGGAGCTTGTCGATCGGAACATGGCGGTGTTCTCCGAGAAGCCGGGCCACACACCCCTCATTGAACACCACATCCGTACCTGGCCCGGCGAAACGGTAAGAAAGAGGCCATATCTGATTCTGGGGCCCCGAAGGAAGGCCGTGAAACAGGAAGTGGGGGCTATGCTAAGGATGGGGGTCGTTGAAGAGTCCCACAATGCATGGTGCAGCCCCATCGTGTTGGTGCCCAAACCGGACGGTAGCCTCCGCTTCTGTAATGATTTCTGGGGGGTGAGCGGCATCAGCTTGTTCGATGCATATCCCATGCCGAGGGTGGATGAGCTCATCGATCAATTGGGAAAGGCCCGATACATCAGCAACCTTGACCTGAACAAAGGATATTGGCAGGTACTGTTGTCAGCCTCCTCCCGAGAGAAGAAGGCATTTTCGACACCAGACGGGTTGTATCAGTACCGGGTGCTCCCGTTCGGTCTCCACAGAGCCCCGAGGACATTCCAGCGGCTGAAGAACAAAGTACTTCGACCCCACCAGCAGTACGCAGCGGCCTTTTTGGATGACATCATCATCCACAGCCAAGGTTGGGATGAGCACTTGACGTGCCTCCAGGCAGTGCTGGACGTGCTCAGACAAGCTGGGTTGACAGCGAACCCCAAGAAGTGCAAACTAGGTTTCGAGGAGGTAGAGTACCTGGGGTATTTGATCGGACGGGGGAACGTCAAGCCCCAGGAGAGGAAGGTTCACGCTGTGCGTGACTGGCCCGTTCCACAAACCAAGACACAGGTCAAGTCCTTCCTGGGACTGGCAGGATACTATAGCCGATTTATCCCCAACTTTGCGGCTATAGCTTCCCCCCTCACCGATCTAACCAGGGCCCGCCTCCCGAAAACAGTGAAGTGGCGTTCAGCCCTCTGAAGGAAGCGCTGTGCTCCCATCCGATTCTCGTAAAGCCCGATTTCCAGGTGCCGATGGTGGTCCAGACGGATGCGTATGATACGGGACTAGGCGCCATTCTGTCCCAGATACACGATGGGGAGGAGCACCCCATCATGTACATCAGCAGAAAGCTGGTTCCTAGAGAGAAGAAGTACTCCATTGTTGAGAAAGAGTGTCTAGCGGTGAAGTGGGCGCCAAACACTCTCAAGTATTACCTGTTGGGAACCCACTTCACCCTGGTCATGGACCATGCTCCCCTGGTCTGGGTGGCCAGGGGAAAGGACACAAACGATCGGGTCACCAGGTGGTTCTTGTCCCCTCAACGCTTCTCTTTTTCTGTTGTGCTCAGGTCAGGGGAAAAGCATGGAAACGCGGATGCCCTATTGAGAAGGGAGATGTTCGTCGCACTGACGACAGCCCCCTCCCCGACAGAGCTAAGGGGGGGGGGTGTCACGTCAGCCACCAGGGGGAAATTTGTCGAGGCCTGGTGACAGACGGAGTATACATCCCAAGGCGATGGCTCCACCTGCTGGATGTGCCAGGTCTCGACGGGCTCTCCGCCCAGGACTAATTGGGGCTGATTGGGGAGTTGGTGAGTAATCAAGGGCTGATTGCTCACCAGCTGTACAAGCCCCATAAAGCTGCCAGAAGGGCAGCACACAGGAGATGACTGTAAGGTGACTTCCATGTAGTTGGAGACGGTGCCCGAGCTAAGATGAGGGAGTTTGAGTTTGTGTGCCAAACAGGATACAGCAAGACCCGGAGCCCAGAACACGGCATCCCAGAGAGGGTCTCATGGGGGAGACCTATCCTTTTCTTTTGATTTATTACTTAATAAACACCCTTGAAACCAAGCTAATCATACTCTATCCGTGTCTGATCTGTGTAAACGTCTTGACCAAACCCCCTGGTCTGCCACAATAGATATAGGATAATTGTGTCTGTGAGTGTGTGTCCTCTGAGGCAGAGATCAGTTCTTGTTTCGCTCTAGGTCTGTGTATGAGGAAGTAGATTTGAACGCTGTGGATGTTGAAGTCTTCTTGGTGTGTCTCTGACTGACTGTGTGTGCTGGAGACTTCCTGACTGTGATGGCTGTGCTGTGAGGGTCTAGTGTGGGATTACCGACACACACACACATACTCTGGACTTTGGACAGCTGAGGCAGGACCGCAGGAAGAGAGAGGCACACACAACGCTGGCACGATGGTAACACACCTCACACACATTTTGACTGATGCAGACTCTCACTAGGGCTTGTATATTCTCTACAGCTATATGCTGAGTTTTCCTCTCTCACAGACTTACTGAAAACATGGCCTTATATGTTAAGTTGAGGTCACTTGACACAGCTGTACAGTGAAGTCTCACATTCTACCCTGAAGCTGGCACTTTGAAGCCTGGCAACTGCTGACTTAGAACAGATGTTGAAGCACAGTGATGTTCAATGGTGTCTGACTGAGATTTAAACCTGTTCCATTCTTACACAATGAATGGAAGAGGGCATAATGTGAAATGGTAAAGATATGTCAAGATGATGAAAGGAAAATAGATAACTTCTATGTTCTATCGCTCTTTTCAACAACTATCATACAAAAGGAGCTGAAAAACAGGGGGTAGTGGACGTTAAGTAGTAGAGAATGTAACTCCTTAAATGGAGAAGATGGTTTCCTTTCCTCCTTTGACTGGCAAGCCCTGCTCGTGTCCACCTAGGTTTTAGTGAGCATTCCTACACTAGAGGGATAGATACATCCTCACATTTCAGTAAGAGTGTGTGCTATTCATAACCAGAGATTGGTTTCTCATGACTTTAAACACGACATGAGAGAAAAAGTACAAGATCAAAAACATTCAAAACTGTCCTATCAAATGTGAAAAGGAGCAGTAGATGTGTCTATTGTTCCTGAGGAGCTGGGTAAGGTCTAACCGCAGGGGTGTACAGAGGGACTGCAGCAGAGGCGTGTTGTAAAGTCGAGAGGGTTTTGCAAGATGCAGTGGCGAGGCGTTAGAGGGGAAGTGCAGCAGCCCTGGCAGAGAGACAGATGGGCCTTTGGTTTCTATCGCAAGACTTCCTCCTCACACTCCCAAGCACAGATCCTGCCCCTAAATCACAAGACTTCCTCCTCACACTACCAAGCACAGATCCTGCCCCTAAATCGCAAGACTTCCTCCTCACACTCCCAAGCACAGATCCTGCCCCTAAATGGCAATACTTCCTCCTCACACTCCCAAGCACAGATCCTGCCCCTAAATCGCAATACTTCCTCCTCACACTCCCAAGCACAGATCCTGCCCCTAAATCGCAATACTTCCTCCTCACACTCCCAAGCACAGATCCTGCCCCTAAATCGCAATACTTCCTCCTCACACTCCCAAGCACAGATCCTGCCCCTAAATCGCAATACTTCCTCCTCACACTCCCAAGCACAGATCCTGCCCCTAAATCGCAATACTTCCTCCTCACACTCCCAAGCACAGATCCTGCCCCTAAATCGCAAGACTTCCTCCTCACACTACCAAGCACAGATCCTGCCCCTAAATCGCAAGACTTCCTCCTCACACTCCCAAGCACAGATCCTGCCCCTAAATCGCAATACTTCCTCCTCACACTACCAAGCACAGATCCTGCCCCTAAATCGCAAGACTTCCTCCTCACACTCCCAAGCACAGATCCTGCCCCTAAATCGCAATACTTCCTCCTCACACTCCCAAGCACAGATCCTGCCCCTAAATCGCAAGACTTCCTCCTCACACTACCAAGCACAGATCCTGCCCCTAACTGGATACCCAAACACAACAGATTTTCGAAGATAACGTAATTAGCCAAATTTACATTAAGCTTACATTAAGACAGTTTTCATTGTTGGATTTATTTTTGATGCCTTGTCGGGACTTTCACTGCGACAGGCTGACAGTAGTGACAGGGATGATTAATATAATACAGTAGTAGCACAAAGCATCTCTCAGGTCTGATACTGCACAGTAGAAAGTGAGCAATTTTTTTACTTATCACTTGATCAAAAATCACATCAGAAATGAGCTATTTTAAGATTTTGGCTTTTGTCCACCATCAGCACATCCACAGACTTGTGGTTATGACTATGGTACCACCTAATGTTAGGTAAAGAGCTGAGATACTGTAGATCAATTGAAACTTTTTTCTCTGTCTCTGTCTAACCTCACTGTCTTATTGTCGCTGACTTATTTGAGTGTTTTGTACAGTTTAAATATCAAACAAATGGATAATCTGATTTTGTATGTAAAAACAAGGTGAGAGAGAGGGAGAGTGTGAGAGAGAGGGAGAGTGAGAGAGAGGGAGAGTGTGAGAGAGAGAGAGAGAGAGAGAGAGAGAGAGAGAGGGAGAGAGAGAGAGAGAGGGAGAGAGAGAGAGAGAGGGAGAGTGTGGGAGAGTGTGGGAGAGGGAGGGAGAGTGTGAGAGGGGGAGAGTGTGAGAGAGAGGGAGAGTGTGAGAGAGGGAGAGTGTGAGGGAGAGTGTGGGAGAGGGAGGGAGAGTGTGAGAGGGAGAGTGTGAGAGAGGGAGAGAGAGAGGGAGAGTGAGAGGGGGAGTGAGAGAGATAGGGAGAGTGTGAGAGAGGGAGAGGGAGAGAGAGGGAGAGTGTGAGAGAGGGAGAGGGAGAGAGAGGGAGAGTGTGAGAGAGGGAGAGAGAGAGGGAGAGTGTGAGGGGGAGTGAGAGAGATAGGGAGAGTGTGAGAGAGGGAGAGGGAGAGAGAGGGAGAGTGTGAGAGAGGGAGAGGGAGAGAGAGGGAGAGTGTGAGAGAGGGAGAGAGAGAGGGAGAGTGTGAGAGGGAGAGAGAGGGAGAGTATGAGAGAGAGATGGAGAGAGAGGGAGAGAGAGAGGGAGAGTGTGAGAGAGAGAGAGGGAGAGTGTGAGAGAGGGAGAGAGAGTGTGAGAGGGGGAGAGAGAGGGAGAGTATGAGAGAGAGATGGAGAGAGAGGGAGAGAGAGAGGGAGAGTGTGAGAGAGGGAGAGTATGAGAGAGAGATGGAGAGTGTGAGAGAGGGAGAGGGAGAGTCTGAGAGAGAGATGGAGAGAGTGTGAGAGGGAGAGGGAGAGTGTGAGAGAGAGAGGGAGAGTGTGAGAGAGGGAGAGAGAGGGAGAGTGAGAGTGAGAGAGAGAGAGGGAGAGTGTGAGAGAGGGAGAGTATGAGAAAGAGATGGAGAGAGAGGGAGAGTGTGAGAGAGAGAGAGAGAGAGAGAGAGAGAGAGAGCGATAGCAAGAAGAAGAAAAAATTGTGCAGTCAGAACTGTGGTTTTACCCGGCTGTTTTCGAGCCGAGCAGATTATTTATGGATTTGTTGTGATATGTGTGACAAACAAACAGCCTTATAAGTCAGGTTGTTCACATGAAAAGTTGGAATGAATCTTTACAACAGAGCTATTCCATTACCGCCCTTGAGGACTGAAGTACTGCTGGTTTTCTTACAGTATCTACTGTACATGGTATCTTACTGATAATTGAATATCATTGATTGATTGGACAGAGAGTTGACTGACTCATTTTGGTTGAAATATACAGATGTATTAAAATGTTCTCCTCCAAAGTTATCATCAGCTGGTTAAACTCAGATCACAGTAACCATGTTAGACCTCTTTTCAGGTTCCACCACACATCAAATCAAACCGTGTTGGGAACCCAAACAAGGCCAGGACCATGTCATACAGTGTAATACAACATCTTTGGCCAAACCTGGGCCACCTCAACTGTGGTCAGGAAGCTCTCTGCACTACGTGGTGACAGTGATCATCATATCAAGGGCATGGGTTGAGTGTAGAAAATGTAAAGGTAGCCCTTTAATTGACCATTACTTTACAATGCACCAGATTCATTTTGAGTAAAGAAATCCCCAAACCATGGCCCAAGGGTGTACTTTAAACTGAGTGCCCTCCCATTCCACAGACTCCTATAGGTAGCATCTATATTCAACAGATACCATAACTAATGGTTATCACTCTGGCAGATTAAAGTGGGAAGAAGTACTTTACAGAGATGGCCAAACTGGCATACGCTTACCTCATCTACTGCTCGTTGCCTGGTAACTGTCCTCAGCTTCTTGAACTGATAACCACATTTAGTCACATTCTTAATGACAGGGTTACACACAGAGAGACCCTGCTGCTGAGAAACTTCTCTCTGATGTCTGCTGGTGCATGTGCCTTCCAATTACAGTAGGCCCATGCTTCCTCTGGTTTTCTCTACACTGTCTTCTGTTGTAGATACCCTCTCAGAATACCTCACATTCAATAAGAACTAGGTTCTCTACAGACCTACCTCTGCTTTTCTCTGTCTCAATTACAAAAATAAAATGATGTGCATTCCCTAACCCTGACCGTGCTCTCCTGCAGGGCAGTAAGTACCACTGGCAGAGTCAGAATGTCAAGCAGAGCGGTGTGGACGACATGGTGCTGCTGTCCAAGATCAGCGAAGACGCCATTGTGGAAAACTTGAAGAAGAGATTCATGGATGACTTCATCTTTGTATCCTGTTGGATTGATTGTTAGAGAGTTCCTGTACCACTTCTCACAAAAACACATTTTTCTGTGAAGAGATGGGTATTTTAATGTTTCTGTTCTTGTTTCTTTAAATGTCTCTTCAGTGAAAGCTAAAAATAGGAGGGGAAGTATACTGTGAAAACATGACCTGCCCACACACACACTCTATCAGACGGATATATATAGGCACACGTACACGCACACACACATGCACACAAACAAA